>NC_056074.1:38050892-38350892 GCF_016772045.2 Ovis aries
GGGATCTTTCTGACCCAGGGATCAAACCTGTTTCTCTTGCATTGGCAGGAGAGTTCTTTACCATTGAGTCACCCTGATTCAGTGGTAAGAAATCTGTGACTTAGTGACTCAATAGCAACAATGAAAGAAGTTGATGGTTAGGGATCAATTTGTACTTGTACAAAGAGGGCATCCAAACTTATTTTTATTTTTTCTCTTTCATAATGCCTATTCTTATTTTCTGATTGGTTGGTTAATTTGTTGTTTCTCCTTTGGTTTTTCAGCCAAAAATTCTCAAGAAAAATAAATGAAAAATATTCTGACATAAAAGTGACAAAATTTTAAGGCTCTTCATGGTCTTGCTGGTGAGGAAGAAAAAAATACGAAGAAAAAATATCTCCAGGAGTAGATATCTCCTTTATATCTACAAAATGGCAAGAAAATACACTTGAAAAATACATCTCATTTATAATTATTGCATTAATTGGCAATTAAATATATAATAAATGAGAATATGTAATTCCATGAACAATCCCATTTTGGGGGAAGAAGTCAAAAAAGTTTAAAATTTATCAATAAATTATTAATAGACAAGGTGATTCAGAAACAGAAGAATACCATGGCAGGTTCATGTAAGGAGGACCATATGATGAACTCTAAATAAATTTGCAAAAGTCAAGTCAATCAATGTAATACACCACATTAACAAATTGAAAAATAAAAGCCATATGATTATCTCAATAGATGCAGAGAAAGCCTTTGACTAAATTCAACATCCATTTATGATAAAAACTCTCCAGAAAGCAGGAATAGAAGGAACATACCTCAACATAATCAAAGCTATATATGACAAACCCACAGCAAACATCATCCTCAATGGTGAAAAATTGAAAGCATTTCCCCTAAAGTCAGGAACAGACAAGGGTGCCCACTTTCACCGCCACTATTCAACATAGTCTTGGCCACAGCAATCAGAGCAGAAAAAGAAATAAAAGGAATCCAAATTGGAAAAACAGAAGTCAAACTCTCACTGTTTGCAGATGACATGATCCTCTACATAGAAAACCCTAAAGACTCCACCAGAAAATTACTAGAGCTAATCAATGAATATAGTAAAGTTGCAGGATATAAAATCAACACACAGAAATCCCTTGCATTCCTATACACTAATAATGAGAAAATAGAGAAATTAAGGAAACAATTCTATTCACCATTGCAGCGAGAAGAATAAAATACTTAGGAATATATCTACTTAAAGAAACAAAAGACCTATATATAGGAAACTATAAATCACTGATGAAAGAAATCAAAGAGGACACTAATAGATGGAGGAATATATCATGTTCATGGATCAGAAGAATCAATATAATGAAAATGAGCATACTACCCAAAGCAATCTATAGATTCAGTGCAATCCCTATCAAGCTCCCAACGGTATTTTTCACAGAGCTAGAACAAATAATTTCACAATTTGTATGGAAATACAAAAAACCTTGAATAGCCAAAGCAATCTTGAGAAAGAAGAATGGAACTGGAGGCATCAACCTGCCTGACTTCAGGCTCTACTACAAAGCCACAGTCATCAAGACAGTATCGTACTGGCACAAAGACAAATATAGATTAATGGAACAAAATAAAAAGCCCAGAAATAAATCCATGCACCTATGGACACCTTTTCTTTGACAAAGGAGGCAAAAATATACAATGGAGTAAAGACAATCTCTTTAACAAGTGGTGCTGGGAAAACTGGTCAACCACTTGTAAAAGAATGAAACTAGAACACTTTCCAACATCATACACAAAAATAAACTCAACATGGATTAAAGATCTAAATGTAAGACCAGAAACTATAAAAATCCTAGAGGAGAATATAGGCAAAACACTCTCTGACATACATCACAGCAGGATCCTCTATGACCCACCTCCCAGAATACTGGAAATCAAAGCAAAAACAAACAAATGGGACCTAATTAAAACTAAAAGCTTCAGCACAACAAAGGAAACTATAATAAAGGTGAAAAGACAGCCTTCAGAATGAGAGAAAATAACAGCAAATGAAGAAACTGACAAAGAATTAATCTCAAAAATATGCAAGCAACTCCTGCAGCTCAATTCCAGAAAAATAAATGACCCAATCAAAAAATGGGCCAAAGAACTAAACAGACATTTCTCCAAAGAAGACATACAGATGGCTAACAAACACATGAAAAGATGCTCAACATCACTCATTATCAGAGAAATGCAAATCCAAACCACAATGAGGTACCATTTCACACCAGTCAGAATGGCTGCAATCCAAAAGTCTACAAGCAATAAATGCTGGAGAGGGTGTGGAGAAAAGGGAATCCTCTTATGCAAACTAGTACAGCCACTATGGAGAACAGTGTGGATATTCCTTAAAAAACTGGAAATAGAACTGCCTTATGACCCAGCAATCCCATTGCTGGGCATACACACCGAGGAAACCAGAATTGAAAGAGACATGTGTACCCCAGTGTCATCGCAGCACTGTTTATAATAGCTAGGACATGGAAGCAACCTAGATGTCCATCAGCAGATGAATGGATAAGAAAGCAGTGGTACATATACACAATGGAGTATTACTCAGCCATTAAAAAGAATACATTTGAATCAGTTCTAATGAGGTGGATGAAACTGGAACCTATTTTACAGAGTGAAGTAAGCCAGAAAGAAAAACACCAATACAGTATACTAACTCATATATATGAAATTTAGGAAGATGGTAATGATAACCCTGTATGCAAGACAGCAAAAGAGACACAGATGTATAGAACAGTCTTTTTTGACTCTGTGGAAGAGGGCGAGGGTGGGATGATTTGGGAGAATGGCATTGAAACATGTATAATATCATATGTGAAACGAATCACCAGACCAGGGTCGATGCATGATACAGAATGCTCAGGGCTGGTGCACTGGGATGACCCAGAGGGATGGTATGGGGAGGGAGATGGGAGGGAGGTTCAGGATGGGGAACACGTGTACACCCGTGGTGGATTCATGTTGATGTATGGCAAAACCAATACAATATTGTAAAGTCACTAGCCTCCAATTAAAATAAATAAATTTATATTAAAAAATAAATTTGCAAAAGTCAGAACTGTATAGCATATGCAACTGGACATCAAAAGAAATCCAGAAGCAAATACCTATATATCTGTAAACTTAGTGCATGATACTTTTGATGTCATAAGTCACTGGCAATTAGAAAATTATGTTCTTTTTGGAAATACATTCATTGAAATGGTAACAGTGGTAAACTTTAAGTGGTCAAATTTTAAGTGATTACTTTTTCTTTGCGATTTTTCATGTTCATGTTTTTAAAAAGTAAGCATACATAATTTAAAATATCATAAGGGGATGACCAAGTGACTACTTAATAGAGAAATTGTTATGGATCAGCCATCTCAACAGAAGCAAAGCTATTGTTCAAGGACATGGAAGAATGACTGTGAAGGCAATTCAGAGATTTTCAGAGCTGCCACTCCATTCACAAGCCCAGAGGGCAAGGGGCTGAGAGGGCCTTGTTGTTATTGTTATTTTGTTGCTAAGTCACATCTGACTGCCACCCCATGTGACCTCTGCCTGGTGCTGTCTCATGTTGTTGTCTATGGTTCCCTTATTTTTGGTATAATTTACACATGGTAAAAAGTACAAATCCCAAGGTCAAAATTCAGTGTATTTGCATAAATTCAAATACCAGGGTCAAATGCAATCCAATCAACAGGGAGATTAATTCCATCACCCAGAAATTACTTTTGTGTTCATTCCTCAGTCAGAATTGTCCCTTAGCTTTCAATCCTCTTCCACTGTGTATTTCACTAGGTGTTAACTTTGTTTCTCCTAGACCATCACATAAGTTTATTACAGAGTTATACTTTTTTTTGTATCGACATTTGCTTGGTATATTGTACTTGAAATTCATGCCTGTTTTTGTTTGTATCAATATTTCATTCCTTTTTATTGCCACGAAGTATTACTTAGTATAGATTTGAAAATACTGCCAAGTTAGATATCTGAAAAAGGGTTAATATCCAAAATTCATAAGTAACACCTACAATTCAATAACAAAATACCAAGTAACCCAATTTAAAAATAGACAAAGAACTCTAATAGACATTTTCCTAAAGAAGACATACAATGGCCATCAGTTTTTGGACAGTTGCTCAACATCGCTGATCATCGTAGAAAGGAAAATCAAAACTACAATGGAGAATCTCCTCACACCTCTTAGAATGGCTATGATGGAATAAAATTTATACTTTAAAGCAGGACAAGAAACTTTAAGCATGACATATTCCTTGCCCATACCGATCCCTCCTTCATGCGCAATGAGTATCTGCATTGTACATTAATCAGAGCTCCTAAAGGATGAGAATGTTTGCTCAACTGTAACAGGCAATGGTGATCTGCTGCTTGCTTGGTGTGTGCAGAACTAGACTATGTATCTTTGGTGAACTTGATGCAAAATGTCAGTGTGTCATTTGTGATGTAAATTTCTTTGTCTCAAATATATATATGTGACTGTGCCTTCAACTTCTAACAAATAGAACAGTCCTCAGAGTTTTCTGAAAGGCTGTCTCTTGGATTACAATCCTCAGCCTGGTTCAAATAAAATTCTCTATTACTCCTTTGGATTGACTATTGATTAATTTTTTCATTGACAGCTAGCATCAAGAAGACAAGAGATAATAAGTGTTGGTGAGTATGTGGTTGGTATTTAGTTGCTGAGTCTTGTCCAACACTTTTGCGATGCCATGGACTATATCTTGCCAGGATCCTCTGTCCTTGGAATTTTCCAGGCAAGAATACTGGAGTGGGTTGCCATTTCCTTCTCCAGGGGATCTTCTCGACCTAAAGATCAAGCCTCCCTCTCCTGCATTGCAGGCGGATTCTTTACCACTGAGCCACCAGGGACGTTAATATGTGGAGTAGAGGCAATACTTGGTGCTAATATGAATGAGTGCAGTTACTATGGAAAACAGCATAAAGATTCCACAAAATTTTTTTTTAAAATAGCATATAATCCAGCAACCCTGTTTCTTGTTTTATATGCAAAAAGAATGAAAACAGGACAATGAAAAGATATTTGCATTCCCATGATTCTTTTTTACAATAACCAAGAAGCAACATAAGTGCTCATCTGAAAGTGAATGGTTAAAAACATGGTGTAAGTTTGAACAATATTATTCAGTCATGAGAAAAATAGAAGTGTTCTTGTGAAAACATGAATAGACCTTGGTAGCACTGTGCTAAGTAAGATAAATCAGACAGAGAATAACAGATACTGTAAATAAGTTAGATGTCAAATGTAAAAAAGTCAAACGTGTAAAATGGTATAAGTAGGATGGTGGTTATCAGGAGCTGGGAGATTGGGGAATTGGGGAAATGTTTAATTGTACAAATTTGCAACTAAGTAGATAAGATGTAATGCATAATTTGTGATTATAGTCAACAATGTATGTGTGTGTGTATGTGTGTGTGTGTGTGTGTGTGTTTGTGTATGTATGTGTGTGTTAGTTGCTCAGTCATGTCTGGCATTTTGCAATCCCATGGACTATAGCTTGCCAGGCTCCTCTGTCCATGAAAGTCTCTTGGCAAGAATGCTGGAGTGGGTTGCCATTTCCTTCTCCAGGCGATGTTCCCAAGCCAGAGATCAATCTTGGGTCTCCCGCATTGGAGGCAAATTCTTTCCCATCTGAGCTACCAGGAAAGCCCATAGTCAACAATACTATATTGCAAATTTCAAAAGTTGTTAGTCTGGATCTTAATTATTCTCCACACAAAAAAGAAATGATAATTCTGTGGCATGATTAGTGTTAGCTAATAATAATCATGTGGTGTGCATACTCAGTCGTGTCTGACTCTTTGCGACCCCATGGACTGTAGCCTGCCAGGCTCCTCTGTCCATGAAATCGTCCAGGCAAGAACACTGGAGTAGGTTGCCATTTCCTTCTCCAATGCATGAAAGTGAAAAGTGAAACTTTTCATGTCTGACTCTTTGCGACCCCATGGACTGCAGCCTACCAGGTTCCTCCATCCATGGGATTCTCCAGGCAAGAGTACTGGAGTGGGGTGCCATTGCCTTCTCCATCATATTGAAGTATATAAATGTATCAAATCAGCACTGCTGTATGTCTTGTTGTTGTTTAGTTGCTAAGTCACGTCCAATTCTTTGCAACCGCATGGACTATAGCCTACCAGGCCACTCTGTCATGGATTTCCCAAGCAAGAATACTGGAGTTGGTTGCCATTTTCTTTTCCAGAGGATTTTCCCTACCCGGGGATTGAACCCACCAGTCTCTTGCATTGGCAGCAGATTCTTTACCGCTAAGCCACCAGGGAAGCCCCCATTGTATATCTTTTGCGTGTGAGCTAAGTCACTTCAGTCATGTCTGATTCTTTGCAACCCCATGGAATATAGCCCACCAGGCTTCTCTGTCCATGGGATTTCCTAACCAAGAATACTGGAGTGGGTTGTCTTGCCCTTCTCTAGGGGATCTTCTCAACCTAGGTAACTAACCTGCATCTCCTCCATCTCCTGCAGTGGCAGGGGGGTTCTTTACCACTAGCACCACCTGGGAAGCCCCTTATCTTAACCTTATACAATTTTTAAATGTCCATTATATCTCAATAAAGAACAAACAGACAAATAAAAACTTGAAACAATCCTGTTGGGCTTTGCCAGTTAAACTTACAATGTATATGTATTTCATGTATTCAACAGTGAAAAGAAATAAGTTATAGAAACACATACCAGCTTCCCTGGTAGCTCAGCAGGTAGAAAATCCACCTGCAATGCAGGAGACCCTGGTTTGATTCCTAGGTCTGGAAGATCTGCTAGAGAAGGAATAGGCTACCCACTCCAGTATTCTTGGGCTTCCCTGGTGGCTCAGCTGGTAAAGAATTCACCAGCAATGAGGAAACCTGGGTTCAATCCCTGGGTTGGGAAGATCCCCTATAGAAGGGAATGGCTACCCACTCCAATATTCTGGCCTGGAGAATTCCATAGACTATTCCATGGGGTGGCAAAGAGTTGGACAGGATTGACTGACTTTTGCACATAGGATAGGCTTCCCAGATGACTCACTGGGTAAAGAATCCACCTGCCATGTGTGAGACCTGGATTTGATCCCTCGGTTGGGAAGATCCCCTGGAGGAGGGCATGGCAACCCACTCCAGTATTCTTGCCTGGAGAATCCCATGGACAGAGGAGCCTGGCAGGCTACAGTCCATGGAGTGGCAAAGGATTGGACGTGACTGAGTGACTAACACTTTCACTTTTAATTTTATTTGCATCTTGATATAATTTTCAACATGATAGTTTTTTTAAATCTTTTCTTTCAGATATTCCATTATAAGTGCATAGAAATGCAATAGGTCTCTGTATTAATCTTGTGTCTTATAGCCTTGCTGACTGTGGCTCAGATCATGAACTCCTTATTGCCAAATTCAGACTCAAATTGAAGAAAGTAGGGAAAACCGCTAGACCATTCAGGTATGACCTAAATCAAATCCCTTATAATTATACAGTGGAAGTGAGAAATAGATTTAAGGGACTAGATCTGATAGATAGAGTGCCTGATGAACTATGGATGGAGGTTTGTGGCATTGTACAGGAGGCAGGGATCAAGAACATTCCCATGGAAAAGAAATGCAAAAAAGCAAAATGGCTGTCTGGGGAGGCCTTACAAATAGCTGTGAAAAGAAGAGAGGCAAAAAGCATAGGAGAAAAGGAAAGATATAAGCATCTGAATGCAGAGTTCCAAAGAATAGCAAGGAGAGATAAGAAAGCCTTCTTCAGTGATCAATGCAAAGAAATCAAGGAAAACAACAGAATGGGAAAGACTAGAGATCTCATCAAGAAAATTAGAGATACCAAGGGAACATTTCATGCAAAAATGGGCTCGATAAAGGACAGAAATGGTATGGACCTAACAGAAGCAGAAGATATTAAGAAGAGGTGGCAAGAATACACGGAAGAACTGTACAAAAAGATCTTCATGACCCAGATAATCATGATGATGTGGTCACTAATCTAGAGCCAGACATCTTGGAATGTGAAGTCAAGTGGGCCTTAGAAAGCATCACTAAGAACAAAGCTAGTGGAGGTGATGGAATTCCAGTTGAGCTGTTTCAAATCCTAAAAGATGATGCTGTGAAAGTGCTGCACTCAGTATGCCAGCAAATTTGGAGAACTCAGCAGTGGCCACAGGACTGGAAAAGGTCAGTTTTCATTCTAATCCCAAAGAAAGGCAATGCCAAAGAATACTCAAACTACAGCACAATTGCACTCATCTCACATGCTAGTAAAGTACTGCTCAAAATTCTCCAAGCCAGACTTCAGCAATACGTGAACCGTGAACTCCCTGATGTTCAAGCTGGTTTTAGAAAAGGCAGAGGAACAAGAGATCAAATTGCCAACATCTGCTGGATCATGTATAAAGCAAGAGAGTTCCAGAAAAACATCTATTTCTGCTTTATTGACTATGCCAAAGCCTTTGACTGTGTGGATCACAATAAACTGTGGAAAATTCTGAAAGAGATGGGAATACCAGACCACCTAACCTGCCTCTTGAGAAATCTGTATGCAGGTCAGGAAGCAACAGTTAGAACTGGACATGGAACAACAGACTGGTTCCAAATAGGAAAAGGAGTACGTCAAGGCTGTATATTGTCACCCTGCTTATTTAACTTATATGCAGAGTACATCATGAGAAACGCTGGGCTGGAAGAAGCACAAGCTGGAATCAAGATTGCCGGGAGAACTATCAATAACCTCAGATATGCAGATGACACCACCCTTATGGCAGAAAGTGAAGAGGAACTAAAAGCCTCTTGATGAAAGTGAAAGAGGAGAGTGAAAAAGTTGGCTTAAAGCTCAACATTCAGAAAACGAAGATCATGGCATCTGATCCCATCACTTCATGGGAAATAGATGGGGAAACAGTGGAAACAGTGTCAGACTTTATTTTTTTTGGGGGGGGGGGGCTCCAAAATCACTGCAGATGGTGATTGCAGCCATGAAATTAAAAAACGCTTACTCCTTGGAAGAGAACTTATGACCAACCTAGATAACATATTCAAAAGCGGAGATATTACTTTGCTGACTAAGGTCCGTCTAGTCAAGGCTATGGTTTTTCCTGTGGTCATGTATGGATGTGAGAGTTGGACTGTGAAGAAGGTTGAGCGCTGAAGAATTGATGCTTTTGAAATGTGGTGTTGGAGAAGACTCTTGAGAGTCCCTTGGACTGCAAGGAGATCCAACCAGTCCATTCTGAAGGAGATCAACCCTGGGATTTCTTTGGAAGGAATGATGCTAAAGCTGTAACTCCAATACTTTGGCCACCTCATGTGAAGAGTTGACTCATTGGAAAAGACTCTGATGCTGGGAGGGATTGGGGGCAGGAGGAGAAGGGGACAACCGAGGATGAGATGGCTGGATGGCATCATGGACTCGATGGACGTGAGTCTGAGCGAACTCCGGGAGATGGTGTTGGACAGGGAGGCCCAGTGTGCTGCAATTCATGGGGTCGCAGAGTTGGACACGAGTGAGCGACTAAACTGAACTAAACTGAACTTCATTCATTACCTCTAACAGTTTGTTGGTGGTTACTTTAGGGTTTTCTGTAGAGCATAGAGTCATCTACAAATAGTGATAGTTTTATCTTTTTCCTTACCATTTGGATACATTTTAGTTTTTTTTCTTGTCTGATTGCTGTGCACAGGACTTTCAGTACTTTGTTAAATAGAAGTGGTGAAAGTAGGCATCCTTATTTTGTTCCTGAATTTACCCGAAGTCTTTCAACATTTTCCCTTTGAGTATTACATTGGCCATAGGTGGTTTTGTTAAGAGGCCTTTAGTATGTTGATTTATGTTCCTGCTATAACCACTTTGATGAAAGTTTTTATGATGAATGGATGTTGAATTTTGTCAAATGTGTCTTCTTTGTCCATTAAGGTAATTATGTGATTTTTTTGTCTTTCTTGTGACTCTGGAATAAATCCAATTTGATCATGGTAAATGATCCTTTTTATATACTGTTGGGTTTAGCTTGGTAATATTTTTTTGTTGAGGATTTTTGCATCTATATTCATCAAAGATATGGGCATGTGATTTTCTTTTGTTTCTTGTATTGTCTGCTTTTGGTATCAGGGTAATAAGAGCAGCCTTGTAGAATGAAGTTGGGAGTGTTACCTCATCTTCATTTTCTGGTAAATTTTTTAGAAGAACAGGTTTAATTTCTTCTTTATATGTTTGGTAGAATTCCTCAGTGAAGCTGTCCAGTGACGGACTCTTTCTTGGCAGGGATTTTTAAAAAATACAGACTCTACTTCACACATAATGATTGGTCTGTTCAAACTGTCTGTTTCATCTTGACTTATTTTTGGCAGGTAGTATGTTTCTAGAAATTTGTTTATTTCTTCTAAGTTGTTCAATTTGTTGGAACGTATTTGTTCATAGTATTCAATTCTGATTTTTTTCCCTGTATTTCTATGGCACCGGTTATTATTATTTCTCTTCTTTCCTTTCTCATTTTGTTTATTTGAGTCCTCTATCATTTACTTTTTTTTTTTAGTTTTTTAAATTTTAAAATCTTTAATTCTTACATGGGTTCCCAAACATTTACTTTCGTTGAGTCTGGAAGTTTGTCAAACCTCTGAGTCTAGAGGTTTATCAATGTTGTTTATCTTTTCAAAATATTAGCTCTTGGTTCCTTTGATCTTTACCACTGATTTTTAAAAGCTCTCATTTATTGATCTCCTCACTGATCTTTATTATTTCCTTCTTCTGCTGACTTTGGGGTTCTTTTTTTTCTGATTATTCTAAATAGTATGTCAGGTCTTTTATCTAAGATTTTTCTTGTTCCTTGGTGAAGGCATGTACAGCTCTAAACTTCCATCTTAGAATTGGCTTTTTTGCATCATTAGCTCATTGGGTTTCCTCTTTGATTTGATCATTAACTCACTGGGTTTTATGTAGTATGTTGTATAGTCTTCACATATTTATTCTTTTCTGTTTTTTTTTCTTTCTGAAATTGATTTCTAGCTTCATAACATTGTGGTCAGAAAATATGCTTGACATAATGTCTATCTTCTTAAATCTGTTGACACTTGTTTGGTTACCTAGTATGTAGTTGTTCTGGAGAACATACTATGGACAATTTAAAGAATGTGTATTTTGTTTTATTTGTTTGTTTTTGGTTTGAATGTAGCATCCATTAGATATCAATTAAGTCCAACATTGTTTCATTTAGGACCTCTTTTGCTTTATTGCTTTTCTTTCTGGATATTCTCTCCACTTGTGTCAGAGGGGTTTACAGTATCCTACCATTTCTGTATTTTTGTCATTTTCTCCCTTTGTGTCTATTAGTATTTATATATATAAGTGTTCCTATATTAGGTGTGTGTATTTTAATGAGTGTAATAGCCTCTTCTTGTATTGATCTATTTATCATTATTTATGTCCTTCTTTGTCTTTCTTTATGTCTTTGTTTTAAAGTCTGTTTTGTCTGACATGATTGCTACTCCTGATCTCTTATTTCCATTTGAATAAAATATCTTTTTCCACACTTTCAGTCTGTGTCTTTTGTCTTGATGTGACTCTCTGGTGGACAGCATACTGCAGGTTCTTATTTTTTTTAATCCAATTAACCACTCTGACTTTTTAAAAAAGATTTATTTATTTGTTTTAATTGGAGGCTAATTACTTTACAATATTGTGGAGGTTTTTGCCATACATTGATATGAATCAGCCATGAGTGTACATGTGTCCCCCCATTCAGAACCCCCTTCACACCTCCCTCCCCATCCCATTCCTCTGGGTTGTCCCAGTGCACCAGCTTTGCCACTCTGACGTTTGATCTGGCTATTTAGTATGTTGACATTTAAAGTAATTATTGATAGCATGTACTTATGACCATCTTAATTTTTGTTTTCTGATTGTTTTTGTAGTTCTTCCCTTTCATTTCTTCTTCTTTTTGTTTTTCCTTTTATAGTTTGATGATTTTCCTTTTTAGTATGCTTTCTTTCTTTTTAGTTTTTGTGAATCTGTTGTTTATTTTTGATTTGTGGTTACCATGAAGTTCATGAAATTCACCACTGTGTTTTCTTTCTGTAACCCAGATTCATATAAGTTCAACAACATTCTAAAAGATCTACATTTTTGTACTTCCCCCTACGTTTTTTGATACTTATTTATATCTTCACGCTTATTCTTTTTACTGTGTATTGTATTTATAATTGTCTTTATAAGTTTATATCTCTTTTAATCTACATATACTGGCTTATTTTACTAATCTTCAATCATTTCTATATATTTGCCTTTCCTACTGTGATTCTCTCTTTTCTTTATATTCTTGCTTATTCTCTATTTAGAGAAGACCCTTCAGCATTTCATTTAGTTTAGGCTTAGTATTGTTGAATTCTTTTAGCTCTTGCTTGTCTGAGAAGTTCTTTTTATTTTTGATATTATTATGTAGGTAGGTAGGCTTCATGTCCTCTTACACCACCATCTTGATCCCTCCCCTCTAAAACAGCTGTAAATGATAGAGTTTAAAAAATGGAAAACTCACTAATAGTTGCCAAAATTGGAAAAGGAATAATAGGAGCAAGGGCAGATGGTATATTTATATCAGTACAACAAGAAGAATACTTTAGTTAGGAATTCTTTAGTATCTTGAATGTGGTGATGGGCACAAGAAGCTACACAGATGATAAATCTATATGGTACTAAGTATCACACACACACACAAATACAAGTAAAACTGATTGAGAAATCTGGATAAGATCAGTATATTGTATCACTCTCAAAAAAAATGGTAACATTATACTACAATTTTACAGATATTATAATTGAGGGAAGCTGGGTGAAGGGCATGCAGTTTCTCATATTATTTCCTGCAGTTGTATGTGAATCTATAATAATCTCCTAAAACACATCAATTAAAAATGTTTATGAATGTTATAGCATGTAAATTATAAGAAATCTGGAATGGGTATATTAATATTAGAAAATAAATAAATTTAAATTAAAAAAAAGAAAATAAGCAGTTGATATTGAGGAGTATTACTAGAGATAAAGAGGCCAAGTTCATAATGAGAAAATGATCAATTCATCAGGATTCTGAGTATCACCACATAAAAGATCCTTAATATATTCTGTTAAATAAATAAATAAATCTGAGAAAATAAACTCTCATGTGAGCTTACCTATCACTACTTTTCTCCCTTATCTTTATTTGGAAGAATTTAAATTATTGTGAGGTCCTGGTGTGATTTAAATTGATGCAGAATGTCAGTTACCAAAATGTAGTAATTGTGCCACTACCATACTGTCTTGATGACTGTAGCTTTGTAGCATAATCTGAAGTCAGGAAGGTTGAGTCCTCCAGCTCCATCCTTCTTTCTCAAGATTGCTTTGGTGGTTTGGTGTCTTCTCCATTTCCATATGAATTGTGACATTTTTTGTTCTAGTTTTGTGAAAAATACCATTGGTAATTTGAGATCACATTGAATCTGTAGATTGCATTTGGCAGCATAGTCATTTTCACAATATTGATTCTTCCTTCCCAGGAACATGGAATATTTCTCCATCCGTTTATGTCATCTTTGATTTCTTTAATCAGTGTTATAATTTTCTGTATATAGTTCTTTTGTCTCCTTGAGTAGGTTTATTCTTGGATATTTTATTCTTTTTGTTGCAATGGTGAATGGGATTGATTCCTTAATTTCTCTTTTGATTTTTCATTGTTAGTATATAGGAATGCAAGTGACTTCTGGGTATTCAATTTGTATCCTGTGACTTTGCTAAACTCACTGATTAGCTCTAGTAATTTTCTGATAGTATCTGTAGGGTTTTCTATGTAAAATATGTCATCTGCAAGTAGTGAGAGCTTTACTTCTTCTTTTCCAATCTGGATTCCTTTTCTTTCTCTTTCTTTTCTGATGGCTGTAGCTAGGACTTCCAAAACTATGTTGAATAATAGTGGTGAGAGTGGACACAGTTGTCTTGTCCCTGGCACAAATACAGAAATCTAGACCAATGGAACAAGATAGAAAGCCCAGAAATAAACCCATGCTCATTTGGGTACTTTATTTTTTTTAAAAGAAGACAAGAATATACAATGAGGGGCAAAGACAGCCTCTTCAATAAATGGTGCTGGGAAAAATGGACAGCTACATGTAAAAGAATGAAATTAGAGCACTCCCTAATATCATACACAAAGATAAACTCAAGATGGATTAGAGACCTAAATGTAAGACCAGAACTTATAAAACTCTTAGAGGAAAACATAGGCAGAATACTCCATGACATAAATCAAAGCAAGATCCTCTATGACCCACCTCCTAGAGTAATGGAAATAAAAACAAAAGTAAACAAGTGGCACCTGATTAAACTTAAAAGCTTTTGCACAGCAGAGGAAACTATAAGCAAGGTGAAAAGACAACCCTCAGAATGGGAGGAAATGATAGCCAATGAATTAACGGACAAAGGATTAATTTTCAAAATATGCAAGCAGCTCATACAATTCAATACCAGAAAAGCAAACAACCCAATCAAAAAGTGGGAAAAAGACCTAAACGGACATTTCTCCAAAGAAGACATACAGATGGCTAACAAACACATGACAAGATGCTCAATATCGCTCATTATGACAGAAATGCAAATCAAAAATACAATGAGACATCACCTCACACCGGTCAGAATGTTCATCATCAAAAATTCTACAAACAGTAAATGCTGTAGAGGGTGTGGAGAAAGGGAAGTCTCTTGCTCTGTTGGTGGGAATGTAAATTGATACTGCCACAATGGAAGATGGTATGGAGATTCCTTAAAAACACTAGGAACAAAACCACCATATGACCTAGCAATCCCACTCCTAGGCATATACACCGAGGAAACCAAAACTGAAGCAGACACATGTACCCCAGTGCTCATTGTAGCACTATTTACAATAGCTAGAACATAGAAGCAACGTAGATGTCCATCGACAGATGAATGGATAAAGAAGTTGTGGTACATATACACAATGGAATATTACTCAGCCATAAAAAGGAACACATTTGAGTCAGTTGCAAAGAGGTGGACGAACATAGAGCCTATTATACCGAGTGAAGTGAGTCAGAAAGAGAAAGATAAATATCATATTCTAAAGCATATGTATGGAATCTAGAAAGATGGCACTGAAGAATTTATTTGCAGGGAAGCAATGGAGAAACAGACAGAGAATAGATTTATGGACATGGGGAGAGGGGAGGAGAGGGTGAGATGTATGGAGAGAGGAACATGGAAACTTATGTTACCATATGTAAAGTAGATAGTCAATGGGAATTTGCTGTATGTCTCAGAGAACTCAAATAGCAGCTCTGTATCAACCTAGAGGGGTAGCATGGGGAAGGAGATGGGAAGGAGATTCAAGAGGGAGGGACCATAAGTATACCTACAACTGATTCATGTTGAGGTTTGACAGAAAACAACAAAATTCTGTAAAGCAACTATTCTTCAATTAAAAAATAAATAAATTTTGAAGGCCTTAACATTTAACATCTCCCTTCCTTTTCCACTCTAAACCATTTTAGCAGGTAAAATATGTTATTAGTCACTCAGGTATATAATAACTGTTTCATATACCCAATAAAAGGAAGATATTCCATCAAGTAAAACAATGGTAGTGTTTCACCTTTCCTAATTTTTCCTATTTTTAGTGCCTTTATTATAGTAAACTTTATAAATCTATTGATATATAAAGCCATGTGTTGAATTCATATCATTTCCACAAAATTTAAAATCTTTCATTTTCTTTTTCACTTTTATTTCTCTCCTGTTAAGGCCTTCAAATACAGTTATGGACCAGATAGTTGTGAAGATCAGGCTTGCTAAGTGATTCTGCTGGGAACCTGATGTTTTCTTTACACAACTTTACTGTAAACCCCAGAAATGTGCTATGGTTATTTTTCACTGACTATTTGCTTGGTAGAAACCAGGTCTCTAAAAAGCATGCAAATGTTTAGAAACTGGGAAGCCATTTCTCTGACTCTGTTTCTTGTTACTTTACATAAAATTCTCTATGCCATGAAAAAAAAATAAATTTTTAAAAATATAGCTATTGCACCACATTCCACCTTGCTTTAATTAAAAACAAAGGACTATGTTTCGTTAATTATTTTAATCTAAATTCAATGAAAAATAAACAAACAAACAAAAAAACACTTGTTTTATCTTCTTTCCACAGGAAAATCATAAAGCAGTTCACTTCTATGTGTCTCAAATATTGTTTTCTGGAAATGACTGAAGACTGTGTGACAGTCTTATTTTAACACATTTAGAGAATATGTACATGCTGAAGTCCAATATTGATTTTACAGAATAACTGAGGGGAAGTGTTTTCAGAGAGTAAATCTTTAAACAGTTTTAACGATCAACACATAGAAGTGTCTTTGGTAAATAATTTTCTTTATAACTTTGCTAAAACAGTGATACCTCTTGATTCCAGAAAGACTGAGAAAACTGCTCCCATTGCTCTGTTGCAGTAGAGAGGGGGGATGGGACACATTGATGTGATACTGGTGTGAGTCACATAGATCTAACATGAGTTAATGAAAGGAAAGCTTTTTCTCCCTTTGAAGCTAGAACTGAGGTCATTTTGACTCTTCTTGAAGATTGCCTTTGCCCAATGGCCTTTGAGGAGCTCCTGGATGAAGTTGGTGGCCTGGGAAAATTCCAGATCCTTCAGATGGTTTTAATTTTTCCTTCCCTCATGATAATAGTTTGTCAAATACTTTTGGAGAACTTCACTGCGGCCATTCCTCGTCATCGCTGCTGGGTCCACATTCTTGATAATGACGCTGTCTCTGATAATGGCACTGGATTCCTCAGTCCTGATGTTCTCCTGAGAATTTCCATCCCACTAGATTCAAACCTGAAGCCAGAGAAATGTCATCGTTTCCTTCACCCCCAGTGGCAACTCCTTCACCTGAATGGGACCTTCCCCAACATGACTGACCTGGACATGGAGCCCTGTGTGGACGGCTGGGTGTATGACCACAGCTTGTTCTCCTCCACCATCGTGACTGAGGTAAAGGCCCCATTTTCCTCTTCTAAGTATATGATCTGGGTATTTAGAATAACACAAAATCATGTCTGAATATTCATATCTTCACTTACTGAGTAGATAGTGTAGCCAGCTCTCTTTCATTCTTTTAAGAAAACTGGTTACTTATTTATTTAATTGCCAAGTACAATTGATGACAGTGAAGTAAATAACTGGATATGAATTTTAGTATCACAAAGGTTTACTTTCCTAACCATCTGCTGCTGGTAAGTCGCTTCAGTTGTGTCTGACTCTGTGAGACCCCATAGACAGCAGCCCACCAGGCTCCTCTGTGCCTGGGATTCTCCAAGCAGGAATACTGGAGTTGGTTGCCATTTCCTTCTCGAATGCATGAAAGTGAAAAGTGAAAGTGAAGTCGCTCAGCCGTGTCCGACTCTTAGCAACCCTATGGACCGCAGCCTACCAGGCTCCTCCTTCCATGGGATTTGTCTCACATAATGTGAGAAGTACTTGATATAAACTGTGGAAAATTATTCTTGGTCCTTTGCTCTCAGTCTAGTTGCAAATTATAAATATTTGTATTAATTTTTTTTAAAAGTCCTTTCCTGGATACTTGTCATACAAGCAAATCAGAGTGCATTTCGCTCTAGATGTGAAATCTAGAGCGTTGAAAAATCTAGGTTGTTGAAAAAGCAACCTCAAAGTTTTCAGTGTGTGGAAATGATTGAGAACCACTGAGGTATGCAGTGCTAAGTGAATATGAAGATTGGCCCTAATATAACCTAGAAGATTTAGTTGATGATTATTAGAAGAAAACAATGCATAAGCTGAGACATGAATGATATAGATCAGTACATGTGGTAAAGAGAAGCCAGTGGACATGAATTTCACTGATGGCTTTTTGACTGAGTGAGCGTTGAGGGTTATAAGACTATAAGATTCTGTGAAGCTCCTGTGTGCTGGTTTCCTTCTCTTCTAGTGGGACCTCATTTGTGACCATCAGTCACAGAAACCAGTGGCTCAATCCCTATTCTTGGCTGGAATGCTGGTGGGAGGCTTCATATATGGCCATCTCTCAGATAGGTATGTCTCCAGATCATTGCTGTCCTACTCTGTGTTGTTTTCATAGTTTATGATTAATTGTTTCATAAATAAGTCTTTATTGATTCTGATAGACAGTTTATACTGTTGGGGGTTTCCTTAGTTCCGAAGGAGCTACAGATGGAAATGTAGGATTGGACTCATTGTGAAGAATGCAATTTTGTTGCCACAGAGATCTCTGTACTGGGCACAGAAATGATATCACCATAAGATCTGGGGGCATTTCAGAATAGCTTATTATTATTATTATGAAACTGCTTTATTGGAACTGGAAGAGTTGCTGGAGAAAGAATATTCAATTTGAAATTATTTTTTAAATTAATTTTTATTGGAGTATAGTTACTTTACAGTATTAGTTTCTGTTGTACAATAAAGTGAATAAGCTGTTTGTATACATATATCCCTTCTATTTTGGATTTCCTTCCCATGCAGGTCACCACAGAGGGCTGAGTAGAGTTCCCTGTGCTACACAGTAGGTTCTCCTTAGTTATCCAATTAGTTATGACTATGTGAAAGAAAGTGAAAGTGAAGTCGCTCAGTCGTGTCCGACTCTTTGCGACCCCAGGGATGGTAGCCTACCAGGCTCTGCCGTCCATGGGATTTTCCAGGCAAGAATACTGGAGTGGGCTGCCATTTCCTTCTCCAGTGGACCTTTCCAACCCAGGGATCGAACCCGGGTCTCCTGCATTGCAGACAGACGCTTTACCATCTGAGCCACCAGGGAAACCTGTATATGTTAATATGTCAACCCCAGTCCCCCAGTCCATCCCACTCCTCCTCCTCCCACTAGTATCCATATGTCCATTCTTTGGAGATCCAACCAGTCCGTTCTGAAGGAGATCAGCCCTGGGATTTCTTTGGAAGGAGTGATGCTAAAGCTGAAACTCCAGTACTTTGGCCACCTCATGCGAAGGGTTGACTCATTGGAAAAGACTCTGATGCTGGGAGGGATTGGGGGCAGGAGGAGAAGGGGACGACAGAGGATGAGATGGCTGGATGGCATCACTGACTCGATGGACATGAATCTGAGTGAACTCTGGGAGTTGGTGATGGACAGGGAGGCCTGGCGTGCTGCGATTCATGGGGTCACAAAGAGTCGGACATGACTGAGCAACCGAACTGAACTGATACTTCTGCTTTGCAAATAAGTTCACCTACATCACTTTCTAGATTCCACATATAAGTTATTATATGACTTTTTTTTCTCTTTCTGACTTTCTTCACTCTGTATGACAGTCTCTAGGTCCAACTGCATCTCTGTAGATTGCACAGTTTTGCTCCTTTTTAGGGCTGAGTAACGTTCCATTGCATATATACACCACATCTTCTTTATCCATTCCTCTGTTGATGGACATTTAGGCTGCTTCCATGTCCTGGTTATTGTAAATAGTGCTGCAAGAATATTGAAAGTATCTTTCTGAATTATGGTTTTCTCTGGGTATATGCCCAGAAATGGGATTGCTGCGTCATATAGTAGTTCCATTTTTAGTTTTCTGAGGAATCTCCATACTGTTCTTCACAGTGGCTATATCAATTTACATTCATTCTGGAATTTCCTTGTTTTTTTTTTTTTTTTTCCCTATGACCCAATGGATGTTGGCAATTTGGTCTCTGATTCCTCTGCCTTTTCTAAATCCAGCCTGCACCTCTGGGAGTTCTTGGTTCCTATAGCTGTGAAGCCAACTTGAAGGATTGTAAGCATTATCTTACTAGCATGTGAAATGAGCTCAATTGTATGGTAGTTTGAACGTTCTTTGGCATTGCCCTTCTTTGGGTATGGAATTAAAACTGACTTTTTCCAGTCCCATAACCATTGCTGAGTGACCTAGGTGAGTGATCACACCGTGGTGGTTATCTTGGTCATTGCTGCTACTGCTAAGTCACTTCAGTCGTGTCCGACTCTGTGCGACCCCATAGACAGCAGCCCACCAGGCTCCCCCGTCCCAGGGATTCTCCAGGCAAGAACACTGGAGTGGGTTGCCATTTCCTTCTCCAATGCATGAAAGTGAAAAGTGAAAGTGAAGTCGCTTAGTTGTGTCCGACTGTTCGCGACCCCATGGACTGCAGCATACCAGGCTCCCCCGTCCATGGGATTTTCCAGGCAAGAGTACTGGAGTGGGGTGCCATTGCCTTCTCTGGTAATGTACATAACAAGTTTTAAATGACAGAGGTAAAATAACAGAAAACAGATTACTAGATCTTGGTCATTAGGACATTTTAAAAATGGTTCTTCCGTGTATTCTTGCCACCTCTTCTTAATCTCTTCTGCTTCTGTTAGGTTCTTGCTGTTTTTGTCCTTTACTGTGTCCATATTTGCACAACATGAGAGAACCTCAAAAAATTATGCTAAGTGAAATAAGCCAAGCACAAAAGGAAATTGTAGGCAACCACTTATATGAAATATCCAGAATAAGCAAACAAATGAAGAGAGAGTTTAAAATTTTCAAAAGGATAAAGGGCAGGGATGGAGAGTTATTGCTTAATTGTGAGAATTTGTCTTAGGTTGATGAAAACGTTTACAAAAAAGACAATGTTGATGGTTCCATGATATGATGAATATAATTAATTACTGACTTGTACTTCTAAAAATATTAAAATGAAGAGTATATACAGTGTCAGTTGTATCAAAATTAAAGGTATCAATGTATCAAATATATCTCTATCATAAATTTTGTTATCTGTCAGTTTTGCTTCATGTAGTTCACCTTTGCTGAGTAAAAATACATTTGATGTTTTCAACATTATTGTGTCTGTAAATAAATTTTGTTTTGAAATTTTTTTCTTTGATGATGATATAAAGACTCTAGTCATCTCATTATTACTACCTGAATTGTATATATTTTTATCTGTCAATTTACTTTCAATCTATAATATTTTAAGTACTATAGTGGGCAGCATAAAATTCCATGTCTTTTTAAACCCATATGGTAATCTCTATCATTTGATAGAGAGAGCAATTAGTTCATGTGGTTGTTGTTGTTGTTGTTCTTTTTAATTTATTTTTTTATTGAAGGATAATTGCTTTACAGAATTCTGTTGTTTTCTGTCAAACCTCAACATGAATCAGACATAAAGTGAAAGTGAAGTTGCTCAGTTGTGTCCGACTCTTTGCAATCCCATAGACTGTAGCCAACCAGGCTCCTCTGTCCATGGGATTTTCCAGGCAATAGTACTGGAGTGGATTGCCATTTCCTTCTCCAGGGATATTCCCAACCCAGGGCTCGAACCCGGGTCTCCCGCATTGTAGACAGACCTTTTACTGTCTGAGCCACCTCCTTTTTTAACTTCCCTCCTATCTCCCTCCCCACCCCACCCCTCTAGGTTGATACAGAGCTGCTGTATGAGTTTCCTGAGCCATACAGCAAATTCTCATTGACTATCTGTTTTACATATGGCAATGTAAATTTCCATGTTACTCTCTCCATACATCTCACCCTCTCCTCCCCTCTCCCCATATCCATAAATCTATTCTCTATGTCTGTTTCTCCATTGCTGCCCTGTAAATAAGTTCTTCAGTACCATTTTTCTAGATTCTGTACATGTGTTAGAATAAGGTATTTACTTTCTCTTTCTGACTCACTTCACTCTGTATAATAGGTTCTAGGTTCACCTACCTCATCAGAACTGACTCAAATGCATTCCTTTTTATGGCTGAGTAATATTCCATTGTGTATATGTACCACAACTTCTTTATCCATTCATCTGTCGATGGATATCTATGTTGCTTCCATATTCTAGCTATTGTAAATAGTGCCGCAGTGAACACTGGGGTACATGTATCTGTTTCAATTTTGGTTTCCTTGGAGTATATGCCTAGGAGTGAGATTGCTAGGTCACATGGTGGTTTTGTTCCTAGTTTTTTTAAGGAATCTCCATACCATCTTCCATTGTGGCGGTATCAATTTACATTTCCACCAACAGAGCAAGAGACTTCCCTTTCTCCTCACCCTCTACAGCATTTACTGTTTGTAGAATTTTTGATGATGACCATTCTGGCTGGTGTGAGATGATGTCTTATTGTAGTTTTATTTGCATTTCTGTCATAATGAGCGATATTGAGCATCTTGCCATGTGTTTGTTAGCCATCTGTAGGTCTTCTTTGGAGAAATGTCCGTTTAGGTCTTTTTCCCACTTTTTGATTGGGTTGTTTGCTTTTCTGGTATTGAATTGTATGAGCTGCTTGCATATTTTGAAAATTAATCCTTTGTCAGTTGATTCATTGGCTATCATTTCCTCCCATTCTGAGGGTTGTCTTTTCACCTTGCTTATGGTTTCCTCTGCTGTGCAAAAGCTTTTAAGTTTAATCAGGTGCCACTTGTTTACTTTTGTTTTTATTTCCATTACTCTAGGAGGTGGGTTATAGAGGATCTTGCTTTGATTTATGTCATGGAGTGTTCTGCCTATGTTTTCCTCTAAGAGTTTTATAAGTTCTGGTCTTACATTTAGGTCTCTAATCCATTTTGAGTTTATCTTTGTGTATGATATTAGGGAGTGCTCTAATTTCATTCTTTTATATGTAGCTGTCCATTTTTCCCAGCACCATTTATTGAAGAGGCTGTCTTTGCCCCTCATTGTATATTCTTGTCTTCTTTTTAAAAAATAAAGTACCCAAATGAGCATGGGTTTATTTCTGGGCTTTCTATCTTGTTCCATTGGTCTAGATTTCTGTTTCTGTGCCAGTACCATACTGTCTTGATGACTGTAGTTTTGTAGTATAATCTGAATTCAGGAAGGTTGATTCCCTCCATCTCCATTCTTCTTTCTCAAGACTGCTTTGACTATTTGGGGTCTTTTGTATTTACATATGAATTGTGAAATTTTTTGTTCTAGTTCTTTAAAAATGCCATTGATAATTTGATATGGATAGCATTGAATCTATAGATTGCATTTGGTACTAAGTCATTGTCACAATATTGATTCTTTCTACCCAGGAACATGGAATATATCTCCATCTGTTTATGTCATCTTTGATCTCTTTCATCAGTGTCTTATAATTTTATATATACAGTTCCTTTGTCCCCTTAGGTAAGCATATTCCTAGATATTTAATTCTTTGTGTTGCAATGGTGAATGGGATTGATTCCTTAATTTCTCTTTCTGATTTTTCATTGTTACTATATAGAAATGCAAGCGATTTCTGTGTTTTGATTTTGTATCCTAAAACTTTACTAAATTCGCTGATTAGCTCTAGTAGTTTTCTGATAGAATCTTTAGGGTTTTCTTTGTACAGTATCATGTTATCTGCAAACAATGAAAGCTTTATTTCTTTTTTTCCAATCTGGATTCCTTTGTTTTTCTCTTCTCTGATTGCTGTAGCTAGAACTTCCAGAACTATGTTGAATAATAGTGGTGAAAGTGGACATCCTTGTCTTGTTCTTGATCTTAGGGAGAATGTTTACAGTTTTTCACCATTGAGCATAGTGTTTGCTGTAGGCCGATCATATATGGCCTTTACTATGTTGAGATAGGTTCCTCAACATAAGTAGGTTGGGTTGGAACATCGGAACCTTGGCTAGGTTCCAATGTCCATGTTTTGAATAGTTTTAATCATAAATCACTCCAGATGGTGACTGCAGCCATGAAATTAAAATATGCTTACTCCTTGGAAGAAAAGTTATGACCAACCTAAATAGCATATTCAAAAGCTGAGACATTGCTCTGCCAACAAAGGTCCGTCTAGTCAAGGCTATGATTTTTCCAGTAGTCATGTATGGATGTGAGAGTTGGACTGTGAAGAAGGCTGAGCGCCAAAAAATTGATGCTTTTGAACTGTGGTGTTGGAGAAGACTCTTGAGAGTCCCTTGGACTGCAAGGAGATCCAACCAGTCCATTCTGAAGGAGATCAGCCCTGGGGTTTCTTTGGAGGGAATGATGCTAGAGCTGAAACTCCAGTACTTTGGCCACCTCATGCGAAGAGTTGACTCATTGGAAAAGACTCTGATGCTGGGAGGGATTGGGGGCAGGAGGAGAAGGGGACGACAGAGGATGAGATGGCTGGATGGCATCACTGACACGATGGATGTGAGTCTGAGTGAACTCTGGGAGTTGGTGATGGACAGGGAGGCCTGGCGTGCTACGATTCATGGGGTCGCAAAGAGTTGGACACGACTGAGCGACTGAACTGAACTGAATCATAAATGGGTGCTGAATTTTGTCAAAGGCTTTTTCTTCATCTATTGAGATTATCATATGGTTTTATTTTTCAATTTGTTAATATAGTGTATCACACTGATTGATTTGCATATATGGAAGAATCCTTGCATTCCTGGAATAAACCCAACTTGATCATGGTGTATGAGCTTTTTGATGTATTGCTGATTCTGTTTGCCAAAATTCTGTTGAGGATTTTTGCATCTATGTTCATCAGTGATATTGGCCTCTAATTTTCTTTTTTTACATGTTGTCTTTGTCTGGTTTTGGTATCCGGGTGGTGGTGGCCTTGTAGAATGAGTTTGGATGTGTTCCTTCCTCTGCAATTTTTGTAAAGAGTTTTAGAAGGATAGGCGTTAGCTCTTCTCTAAATGTTTGATAGTTTTCTCCTGTGACACCATCTGGCCCTGGACTTTTTTGGGGGGGTAGATTTTTGATCACAGCTTCAATTTCAGTGCTTATAATTGGGCTGTTCATAATTTCTATTACTTTCTGGTTAGTCTTGGAAGATGGAACTTTTCTAAGAATCTGTCCATTTCTTCCAGGTTATCCATTTTATTGCCATATATTTGTTCATAACAATCTCTTATAATCCTTTGTATTTCTGCACTGTCTGTTGCAACCTCTCCTTTTTCATTTCTAATTTTGTTGATTTGATTCTTCTCTACTTTCTTCCTTATGAGTCTGGCTAAAAGCTTGTCAATTTTATCTTCTCAAAGAACCAGCTTTTAGTTTTATTAATCTTTAGTATTGTTTCTTTCATTTATTTCTGCTCAGATCTTTATGATTTCTTTCTTTCTACTAATTTTGGGGCTTTTTGTTCTTTGTCCAGTTGTTTCAGGTGTAAAGTTAGGTTTTCTATTTGATATTTTTCTTGTTTCTTGAGGTAGGATTGTACTGGTATAAATTTCCCTCTTAGAACTGCTTTTGCTGCATCCCATGGATTTTAAATTGTGTTTTCATTGTCATTTGTTTCTAGAAATTTTTTGATTTCCCTTTTGATTTCTTCAGTCACCTGTTGGTTATTTAGAAACGTGTTATTTGTCTCCATGTGTTTGTGTTTCTTTTTTTTTTTCTGGTAATTTATATCTAGTCTCACAGCATTGTCATCAGAGAAGATGCTTGATATGATTTCAATTTTCTTAAATTTACTGAGATTTGATTTGTGACCCAAGATGCAGTCTATCCTGGAGAATGTTCCATGTGCACTTGAGACGAGGTGTATTCTTCTGCATTTGGATGGAATGTCCTGAAGATATAAATGAGATCCATCTCATCTAATGCATCATTTAAGACTTGTGTTTCCTCATTAATTTTCTCTTTTGATGATCTGTCCATTGGTGTGAGTGGGGTGTTAAAGTCTCCTACTATTATTATGTTACTGTCAATTTCTCCTTTTATGTCTGTTAGTGTTTGTCTTATGTATTGAGGTACTCCTATGTTGGGTGCATAAATATTTACAATTGTTATGTCTTCCTCTTGGACTGAGCCTTTGATCATTATGTAGTGTCCTTCCTAATCCCTTGTAATCCTATTTATTTTAAGGTCTATTTTGTCTGATATGAGGATTGCTATTCAAGCTTTCTTTTGCCTCCCATTTGCAGGAATATGTTTTTCCATCCTCTGACTTTCAGTCTGTATGTGTCTTGAGGTCTGAAGTGGGTTTCTTGTAGACATCATGTATATGGGCCTTGTTTTTGTATCCATTCAGCCAGCCTGTGTCTTTTGGTTGGAGCATTTAACCCATTTACATTTAAAGTAATTATTGATATGTATGTTCCTATTGCCTTTTTCTTAATTGTTTGGGATTAATTATGTAGATCTTTTTTTTTCTCTTGTATTTCTTGAATATATAAGTCCTTTTAACATTTGTTGTAAAGCTGGTTTAGTGGTACTGAATTCTCTTAACTTTTGCTTGTCTGAAAAGTTTTTATTTCTCCATCAATTTTGAATGAGATCCTTGCTGGGTACTGTAATCCTCGTTGTAGATTTTTCCCTTTCAGTACTATAAATATATCCTGCCATTCCCTTCTGGTCTGCAGTTTCTGCTGAAAGATCAACTGTTAAGCATATGGGGTTTGCCTTGTCTGTTACTTGTTGCTTCTCCCTTGCTGCTTTTAATATTCTTTCTTTGTACTTAGTCTTTGTTAGTTTGTTTAGTGTCTTGGTGTGTTTCTCCTTGAGTTTATCTTGTATGGGGCTCTTTGTGCCTCTTGGACTTGATTGACTATTTCTTTTTCTATGTTTGGGGAAATTTTCAACTGTAATCTCTTCAAAAATGTTCTCATAAACTTTGTTTTTCTCTTCTTCTGGAACCTCTATAATTCAAATGCTGGCACATTTGATATTGTCCCAGAGGTCTCTGAGACTATCCTCAGTTCTTTTCATTCCTTTACTTTATTCTGCTCTTCAGAAGTTATTTCTATCATTTTACCTTCCAGCTCAGTGATTCGTTCTTCTGCTTCAGATATTCTGCTATTGATTCCTTCTAGAATATTTTTAATTTCAGTAATTGTGTTGTTTGTCTCTGTATGTTTATTCTTTAGTTCTTCTAGGTCTTTGTTAATTGATTCTTGTATTTTCTTCATTTTGTTTTCAAGGTTTTTGATCATTTTTACTATCATTATTCTGAATTGTTTTTCAGGTAGTTTGCCTATTTCCTCTTCATTTATTTGGACATCTGTGTTTCTAATTTGTTCCTTCATTTGTGTAGTATTTCTCTGCCTTTACACGATTTTTAAAAACTCATTGTGTTTGAGGTTCCTTTTCCCAGACTTCAAGATTGAATTCTTTCTTCCGTTTGGTTTCTTCCCTCCTATGGTTGGTCCAGTGCTTTGTGTAAGCTTCATATAGATGTAAGCTTCATATAGAGTGAAATTTGTGTTGAGTTTTTGCTTGCTTGCTTGATTTTCCTCTGTTGGGCAAGGCTGAGTGAGGTGGTAATCCTGTCTGCTGATGACTGGGCTTGTATTTTTGTTTTATTTGTTGTTTGGGTGAGGCATTTGCACAAGGTGCTGCTGGTGGTTGGTTAATGCTGGGTCTTGTATTCAAGTGATTTCCTTTGTGTGAGCTCTCACTATTTGCTACTCCCTTGGGTTAGTTCTCTGGTAGTGTAGGGTCTTGGAGTCAGTGTTCCCATTCCAAAGGTTTGGGGCATGATCTGCTGGGAAGAGGATACTTGGGAGGGATGGAGCTGGGAGGCTGTGGCTGAGCAGCGAATTTTTACTCAGGTTCTAAGGGCAGCACTATGTGTGGCCCTGTGATGAACAAAAGCCTCATAGAACTGAGGACTTGGAAACTGTCCGTGGGTAGATTACAATCCAAAATCAATCATCTATTGCTCTTGTCAGCATCCCAGAATTCTCTCTGCACTCATTTCCCAGCTTGAAAGTGATGTCACCAGGATTTGAACTGCTGTCTCTTCTAACCCCAGCTCTTAGGCTCTGACAAGGCCCAAAAGAGCACTTGGTGGGGATTACCAAGGCTTCTGCTGTGGTTCTCTCTATCACCTTGAGAGCTTGGACCAATACTCAATATCTCCAGCCTCTAGTTTCTTTGGATCTTTTTTCCCCTCTTTCCTTTGTGCTTCATCTAGTTTCACTTGCTCATAGGATGCTGCATGCAGCGACCTCCACCCTGCACTCAGACCAGAGTTATAAGTATGAAGGGCCGAGGCTGGCCCATGCAATTAGGCACATGCTGAAGCACTGTGTATGGCACTGCAACTCAAGATGTGGTTGTTGCTTTGATTTTTCTCATTCTAACATTTCTTTTTTGTTTGTTTGTTTTCTGCATTATTTTCTTGATGGTGATAATAATTATGATTTTTTGGTGATGCTTGTTCTTATGGTTCACATTTTCTATTTTTAGGGTTAATTATTTGAGCATTTTAAGAGTTATATTTTAAGGATTGCAGAGGAATTTTCAATTCCAGATTGTCTATCCGTTTTTATTACTGGCATATAGATTAGCAGATCCTGTTTAATCCACGTTGCCTCCACTAAGGCCCTATTTTCTTGATGCTCATGGAACACAGAATTCACTTTTTCTTATTTGTCCTTCACCTTACTTTTCACTTCATTCTTCACCTTACATAATTCTTTCCTCTGAGAAATTTATATAATGTCTGCTGTCTGGGTTATGATACCTTTATATTCTGTTCTAGAAAAGCACACTTCTTGAAGCCTATACATCCAGATTCATCAAAGAGTGGCTCTTTTTAAAATATAAATTTATTTTAATTGGAGGCTAATTACTTTACACTATTGCATTGGTTTTGCCATACATCAACAGGAATCCACCACGGGTGTGTACACGTGTTCCCCATCCTGAACCCCCTCCCACCTCCCTCCCCATCCCATCCCTCTGGGTCATCCCAGTGCACCAGCCCCAAGCATCCTATATCATACACTGACCCTGATCTGGCGATTCGTTTCACATATGATATTATACATGTTTCAATGCCATTCTCCCAAATCATCCCACCCTTGCCCTCTTCCACAGAGTCAAAAAAGACTGTTCTATACATCTGTGTCTCTTTTGCTGTCTTGCATACAAGGTTATTGTTACCATCTTCTAAATTCCATATATATGTGTTAGTATACTGTATTGGTGTTTTTCTTTCTGGCTTACTTCACTCTGTATATGGCTCCAGTTTCATCCACCTCATTAGAACTGACTCAATTGTATTCTTTTTAATGGCTGAGTAATACTCCATTGTGTATATGTACCACAGCTTTCTTATCCATTCATCTGCTGATGGACATCTAGGTTGCTTCCATGTCCTGGCTATTATAAACAGTGCTGCGATGAACATTGGGGTACACGTGTCTCTTTCAATTCTGGTTTCCTTAGTGTGTATGCCCAGCAGTGGGATTGCTGGGTCATATGGCAGTTATAAACCTTCAACAACTCTGATGCATTGGCCCACTGATCTTTTGCATCAGTTTAACCTGAACCTGTCTGGTCCTAGAGACCCAAGTACACTTTTAGCTCTCTTGTGTTCTGGACACTGTACAGACTCTCTACTTTGCTAAATACCTATGTTAATATGGTGGGTTCTTATGGTATTTTCCAAGTTCAAACATTATAGTTTATTTTATATAGTGCCACTTGGTGTCAGAGGCCACCTGGTGATTGGAGGATGAAGTTCTGGTCTTGTTAGTCTATAGAAAAAGAGTGTTATTTAAGGAGATTCCTATTGTTGATTTAGCCCTTCTTTTTAAAAAGATTTCACAAAGAATTACTTGTTAAAACATTCTCTAAATTTCAGAGTATTCTTTTGGTTTCTTATGTTTTTACCACAAATTATCATTATTCCCATCATCTAAGCAGATTCTGTTTCTTAGGTTTGGGCGGAAGTTGATTCTCAGGTGCTGTTTGCTCCAGCTCGCCGTCTCTGGGACCTGTACAGCCTTTGCTCCCACCTTCCTCATTTACTGCTCCTTACGCTTCTGGTCAGGCTGTTCTGCTGTGGTCATCGTGGCAAACAACATTATGCTGAGTAAGTCAACAATTTTGGTCTCCTCCCATTTTCCAAGCCTTAAAAATCACTTTGAAATTTCATCTTTATGTGACATTAATATCCCATTTGGATTTTCTTCCAGTTATAGAGTGGACAAGATCCCAGTCAAAAGCCGTGATATTAACACTGATATCCTGTACCTTTAGTATGGGACAGGTGATGCTGGGAGGACTGGCTTTCGTTTTTCGAGAGTGGCGCACCCTACAGCTGGTGGTGTCTGTACCTTTCTTTGTCTTCTTTCTCTCCTCAAGGTATGAGCCTTCTCTCTTACTCTGTCTTATGGGAACCTGGGATGAAAATGCATGTTGAATTAAGATATATTGATTTTCTAATTCCATGAACCATTTTTATTGTTTGGACCTAAAACCCATGTCTCTCATCTGTTCACTCTGTGGGATTCAAGATTTGAGAAGCAGAATACAGAGTAATAATGACTTTTCTGTCTGGGATTTCTAGATATTTTCTCCAATCTTTATAAGTTTTACCCAGTATAGTGGTCAGAGTTAGGCTAATATTATTTTCCTTAGTATAAAATATAGGCACAGACATATTTTAAAAATACTTTTTTTTTGAGATTTGGAATGAATCCAATATGGTAAAGACTCAGTGATTTTCTATGTTGTTGCTGATTTTGGATAAAGGAAGAGGCAGCAAATTTGTTCATATAGCCAGTTGAAAAAGTAGTGGCATAATTTCTCCATTACTAAAAATGGCTTGTAGAGAGGGTGATTTCTGTTATGTGTTCAGCACTTCCTTTTCCCTTAAATAGTTTTAACAAACATTTACTTATGGGTAGTTCCACCCTCACTCTTAAAACCAGTCTAGGGAGAATCAGCTTAAGTGATCACAGAAGGATGACTATAGATTTAATACACTGAGATGAGTTCAAAGAAGGAGCAGAGTGTAGTCCTTGTCAGAATCATCTCCTAAGTCATTTTATTCTCTTTCCAGTTCTACAAAGAAGATGGCACTACAGTCCCCATTTTATTGATGAGAAATCTGAGGCAGATGTAAACAAGTGACTCACTTTTGTATTTAGGTACCAACAGTGTTGGTAGCAGCAAGATTATTTGCAATATTTGTTGGGCTATAAGCTTACATTATTTGGGGGCTTCTTTTTTTTAAGAATACATATTATAAATATATACTATATTCACAAAGTTGTTAGATCCCAAGAAAAGCTTTCAAAGAGAATATGCATATGAAGGACTCTCCACCTTAAACTTCATAAGCTTCTTGGAAATTCTCTTCTTGAGTAAGCAGAGAGGAAATTGACTCCAGGGCCTGTGAATCCAACAAATGAAACGGTGGATATAGATGAAAGGCAAAAAGCATCTGCTGTCAAGAATCATACAATACATTAAAAAAGAGAGCTGACTGCACATGTGTGCCTTTCTTCAGGTGGCTGGTGGAATCTGCTCGGTGGCTGATTATCACCAATAAACCAGATAAGGGCTTAAAGGAACTTAAGAAAGTTGCACACAGAAATGGAATGAAGAATGCTGAAGCAACCCTGAACATGGAGGTGAGAAGGGAAGGGAAGGTGGTTAAGGGTTGTAGAGAAGAAATAAACTGACACCTGCCTTCTCCTTCTTGAGATAGAGAAGCTGATTTTCTAACAGGGCAGTTAGTTGAGAAGACAAGCTCAGTTCTCTCATCTTTCCTGTCTATTTCAGAGAAAAGAAGCTTTGCTTGCTGTGCAACTACTTTAGTTCATTTCCTGAATTGAATCTATAGGCTGTGTACTCCCTTGGATGCCATGACCTCATTTTCAAAATTTTGTTGTTGCCATTTAATTTCCTGGAGTTTCCCTTAACTCCTTACATACTCCTTCATATCACATTCACACTTGTGGTTTCATGTATAATGTGTTACACTAGAAAGAAGGAAGGGCTTTCTGGGTGATGCTAGTGGTAAAGAACCTTCCTGCCAATGGAGGCAGACATAAGAGATGTGGGTTTGAGCCCTGGGTTGGGAAGATCCCCTGGAGGAGGGCATGGCAACCCACTCCAGTATTCTTATCTGGAGAATCCCATGAACAGAGGAGCCTGGTGGGGAATTGTCCATAGGGTCGCAAAGAATCGGGCACAACTGAAGTGACTTAGTGCACACACGCAGAAAGAAAGGGAATACATCATTTCTGTCCTTTTGGGATCCAGTGCTAACCACTATACCTCGAACTATGTTGGCAAATGATATGTTTGTTGTTGTTGAAGGGTTTGAGAGTGACGATGCAGGAGGAGCTGAAGACAGCACAGATGAAAACTACTGTGTTTGACTTGTTCCGCACACCCAACCTGCGAAAAAGAATCTGTCTTCTATTCTTTGTGAGGTGGGCTTGCTCACAGTGCATGGCAACATTCAAAGAGTTGGAGCATAAAACTATTTATTTCAAAGGTTACAAAAGTGTTGTGAGAGGGAGATGGTGATTTGAAAATAAAAGATGAGGGAAACACAAATTAAGACTCACAAGAAACTGATTGTATGATGAAGAGTTAGTTAGATTTTATCACTCTATCTGTCTCTTCACTAGAGACTGATGTTGAGAAATTCCATTAAGAACAGATCTTAGCACTTATTTTTCTATATTTATCTTTCAATTTAATTGAAGCAAAATTTTAAAACAAACATGAAGAGATCAAGAATATATATGAATCAATGAATATGTCAATATGTAAAAATGTAACCAACCTCCAGGTCAAGATGGAAAATTCTAATCTGCTAATAGAAAACTAACGAATAATTTGTAGTATATTTGTACAATGTAATTTGTACAAATTTGTACATTTGTACAGTGTAGTATCTTACAGCTGTTAAAATGATTGAACTAGGGCCAACTGCACCAACATAGATGCAGCTGTAAAAACATAATGAAAAAGAAAAATTCAGAATGATTTGTGATTTATCAGCATGATTCCAATTGAAAAAAGGTGAAACAATCCTATACACAATACTATACCAGTATGCATAGGATATACACATGTGTAACAAAAATAGAAGAGCAAGCATGTCAATGGTAAGTATCAGCCCCTTTGGGAGGACTGAAGGAGAAGAGATCAAAAAGGAACATACAGGGAGCTTTCAGTTGTATCTATAAAACTTTAATGCTATTAAGTGAGTAAATAAGTAAAGCAATTAGACAACATACTGAAATGGTGGATACATATTATTCTCTTTATTTTTCCTGTGTGCAAGAAATACTTTTATAATAAAATATTTTAATTAAAAAATGAAACATAAACCTGAAGAGATTAAGAATATATACAATCAATGAATATGTCCATATGTAAAAATGTAACCAACCTCCAGATCAAGACAGAAAATTCAAATTTCCCAGGAGTTCCTGTGAACTATCCAGTTGCACAACAACCACCACCAGCACTACTTCCTGACTCTCTTCTCTCCTCACTACCCTCTCTTGTGAAAAATAAAAATTAGCAACTGTTCTTATCTTCTTCACTACACATGAGTGTTGCCTGATTCTTTTACATAATGTAAATGACAGATGGATTCAGAGACAGCCCCCTTTCTTTATGCTCATTCACAAAGATTCATCCATTCAGTTGGTTTAACAGTAGGCTCTTCTCCTCCCTAGGGCTTTAGTTTCCACTAGATGATTAAGCTACAATGTCTACATGTATTCCAGTGTTGGTGAACTGTTACTTGTTTTCAATTTGTATTCAGCTTATTTGAGTGTTGGGGCTTCCCAGGTGACTCAGATGGTAAAGTATCCACCTGAAATGCAGGAGACCTGGGTTGGATCCCCGGGTCAGGATGATCCCCTGGAAGAGGGCATGTCAACCCACTCCAGTATTCTTGCCTGGAGAATCCCATGGATAGAGGAGCCTGGTTGGCTACAGTCCATGGGATAACAACGAGTTGGACATGACTGAGTGATTAACACTTTATTTGAGTGTTAGCACAATGGTTCCTGTGAAAATCTCATTCATTATGCCATGAGAGTATATAAGTACTTGTATTTTGATAGAGTCAAAAGGAGAAAATTTAAATATAATTCTAAATTTTTGAAGATTTAACAATCAAGAATGAAAAGCATACATGACAATATAGACATTCCCCAAGCTTAAGAAAGTAGCTATTGTATTGCACAATTTACATCTTCCTAGGAATACCCTAGCAGACTGCTTCTGTATTTAACTGCATTGTGCTTTTTCACCTTTTCCATACCCACTAGGACACAGACTTTTGTTCCTGAATCCTAGATAATCAGAGGGGAATGAAAAAGCAGAGATAATGGTCAAGAGAGGACTTGCTTGCAATTGCTGTGGTCTGTGGTGTTTCTTCTGTTGTAATGTCTAAATGTAGCTCTCTCTGGGTGTAGTAGATCATTAAAGTGGACTCTTTTCCCTTAGATGTTTTCTGGGTGAAAGGTTGATCCCAAGTTGGAATATTTGATTCCGTTTCTGCTGGTGCGGTAGATGTATGTTTGCTCTTCTGAATTCTCACATGTTCTCTTAGCCCTATGAAATCTTATATGAACTTTGAATTCCCCAGAACTGTGTTAAAACCCAGGATATTATGCTCCCAGGTCAAGAAGACACACATGGTATCTTCACAGCTTTAATCACTAGTTGAGAAAAGAGAAATGGTTTACAATATTGGGTTTGGGGTAGGAGATGTCAGACTCACAGCACACAGACAAACCTCAAAAAGTATTTCTTTTTCTAAATTCCTAGTTTTAGTCTTCTCCATTCAATTTCTATGTAGCATCCAATTTGCTGACCAGAGCAGATATGCTTTCCTGTCACTGCCAACTCTATGCTCAGGGACTCAGACAAAAGAAAGACAGAAGGAGTATTGTTTTCATATATTTGTTATTCAGTTACTCAGTCGTGCCCTACTCTGAGACCCCATGGACAGCAGCAAGCCAGGTTTCCCTGCCCTTCACCATCTCCTGGAGTTTGCTCAAAGTCATGTCCATTGAGTTGATGATGCCATACAACCATCTCATCCTCGGTCATCCCCTTATCCTCCTACCTTCAATCTTTCCCAGCATTAGCATCTTTTCCAGTGAACCGGCTCTTCACATTAGGTGGCCAAAGTATTGGAGTTTCAGCTTCATTATCAGTCCTTCAAATGAATATTCAGGGTGATTTCCTTTAGCATTCACTGTTTGATCTCTTTTCAGTCCACGTGACTCCATGTAATTATTTATGATAATTTTACCTCTAAAATTGGAGAAATCAGATTGGGACTTTATTCTTTAACCTTGACCATTAGCTGCCTGGGTGAATATAATCATCAACTGTAGCATCTGGGCTCTAAATTTTATGACTTCTGTCTCTCCTCTTTTGTTTACTACAGATTTGGGACCACAATACCCTATTTTGGCATCTTCATCAATCTACAACACTTTGGGAGCAACATATTCCTCTTCCAGGTCATCTTTGGAGTTCTCACTTGCTTAACCCGATGTCTTATACCTCCAGTATTGAATCACATGGGCCGTCGACCAACCCAGACGCTTTTCATGTTCCTGGTGGGACTTTCCATTTTGGTCAACACGTTTGTGCCCCAAGGTGACAGAAGACTAGGCTCTGGGGAAAGGAAGGGTCTTTTTCTACTCCTTCAGGGACTGCAATTGATCACACTTGTTGGAAGCCAGGATTAAAGAGAGATCCCAATTAAGGGCTAAGTATTCCCCCCAAACCAATATGATTGTTAATGAGAAACTCTGCTAATAAGCTGTTGAGAAATGAGTCACGTGTCGGTGAGGGACAAATCAGGCATATGTTTATATTCACTCCATTATGGAAATGTTGGAAACTAGTGCCATTTATTTCAGTTTCTCCAGAACAGCAATTGTTCACTTTCTCTTCACCCATTCACTCTTTTGGGCTTCCCTGATGGCTCAATGGTAAAGAATCTGTCTGACAAAGCAGGAGCCACAGGAGATGCAGGTTCAGTCCCTGGGGCAGGAAGATCCCCTTGAGGAGGAAATGACAACCCATTCCAGTATTTTTGCCTGGGAAATCCCATGTACAGAGGAGCCCAGCAGTCTACAGATCTATGGGGTCACAAGGAGTCAGACAGTACTGAGCACACATACACTCATTCACTCTTTTAATAACAAACATGGAGGGGCAAGGTCTTGCAATTATATTCCAGGTGAGGACACAATATGGTCACCCCCCTGGGCTCCTCATTACCAGCTTTAATGACTGGTCTACTTCCCCATATCTATGTATCCACATGTGACTGTGGGGTTAAGTCACCATAACTACATCTCTTGCTTATGGAAGTCTTCCAGGAAATTTAAAAAAAAAATCCTCTTCTTCAAGTAGTGAAAGAGTGTAGAGCAGGAAGAAGAGTTTAAGCATATTAAAACCCTTTTCAATTCCCTGTTAGATTACTTCATATGTTGATAGAATAATGTTACGTAATGACTAGGAGAAACTTAGTGGGCACAATGTCTTGCCATCTCCCAATGCAGAAATATGTTTTACATCCTCATAGACTGGTGAACTCTGCTTCTCAGAATATCATTGATGATGCAGGCTTACTGCCTTACAGTAAAGTTTGTTTCCAATATTATATAGCTATAATTAGATTTCTTTTTATATTGCTCAGAAAATTGATTCTTTGAACATTTGAACATAGGGAACAAGTGTTTCCCTAATTTTGAATTGGGACTTCTCTGATGGCTCAGTGGTAAAGAACCTGCTTACCAATGCAGAAGATGTGGGTTCTATCCCTGGGTCAGGAACATCCCCTGGAGAAGCAGATGGCAACCCACTCCAGTATTCTTGCCTGGAAAGTCCCATGGATGGAGGAGCCTGGAGGGGCTATAGTCCTTGGGGTTACAAAAGAGTCAGACATGACTTTGCAACTAAACAACAACAGCAACAAATTTTGACTTCTTTTTTTTTTTTTCTAGTAGGTTTCCATTCTTCCATTTTTTTCATAGTAAGTTTCCTAATAAAATAAAATTTAAAAAAAAAAAAAACAAGAAAAAAAACCCCTAAAATTGATCTAGATCTAGATCTTCTGCCTGTCCTTTCAGAGATTAGTCCTGTCCTTCTAGTACTCTCTGGTGTCATGCTTACCCTCATGGTGATGCTGTATCTGCTCTAGGTTGACTGACTCATTTGGGTTTACCTGGGACTTTTCTGATTTTATCAATGAAAGTCTCACCTTATTAAAATCTGCTAATTCCCAGGTACACCGGGATGACTGATAACTCTAAATTCTGCACTTTAATCATAAAGTCCTCGAGGTTAGAGATGAGCCTTAGATTCAGGAATTGACTGTATGATGGTCCTACCTTCTGCCATTAGGATATAACAAGTACTGGAACTGAATAAGTAAACGAATTTCTGCCAGATTCATTTTTTCTTCTGCTTCTCCAGTAAATCTCACCTATGTGAAGAGATTTGCTGCGATTAATCCAGATACCTTTATGTAGTTTTTATCACCTATATTTATAATTTTACATTTTTCATTTGTTCAGCCACCCCATGATCACTGCCACTGTACAATTTTCTACAATATATTTCAAACATACAGGTAAAGCAGTAGGTTTTTTTTCCCCCTGACTAAATTTGGTGGATGCTGATTCCTTCTACATAGTTATTTTAATCTCTCTGATCTTCTTGTCTCCAGAAATGCAGACCGTGCGTGTGACTTTGGCAAGTGTGGGAATGGGCTGTGTTGCTGCCTCTAACACCAGTATTTCTGTCCACTTTGTTGAACTCCTCCCCACTCTTGTCAGGTATATGAGTTTATGAATGTTCTGCCGCCACCCCCCAAAAAAACTTTCCCAGCTAACTGATGGTTGCTGCAGGGATAAGCATAATAGGAAATGTTAGCTATAAAGCAATTGTTTTTAACTGTACCAGTGATATGCTAACAGCAATTATAGCCACAGTTTGTTGAAAAAGCTGATTTGGGACAATGCACTGTCCTAAGTGATACTTCAGTGCTTCATTTCATTAACTTTTGGGGCCATTTGTTAGAATAGGTCTAGGTGTAATGTTCTGTTTAGTTATGACAATGGGTCTTTCACACTTTGATCCTGACAAAGACAGTTGGAAAATCACAGAGCAAATTGCAAAAATAAGTGTTGTCATCAAACCCAAGTATTTAATAATTGTTTCATATTGTCTTCCATAATCATGTCAAAATAATAGATCATAAATTACAAGTGCAGATTTTTACTGAATTATTACAAAAATTATTACTTATCATTATTTAGAGCAAAAGCTGCAGGCATAGATATGATGGCTAGTAGGTGTGGGGCAGCACTGGCTCCCCTGCTGATGACCCTGGTGGTGTATCTACCCACTCTGCCCTGGATCATCTATGGAGTGTGTCCCATCATTGCTAGTCTTCTCGTCCTTCTCCAACCTGAAACCAGACATCTGCCTCTGCCTGACACCATCCAGGATGTGGAAAATAAGTGAGTAACTTGCTACCAACCCCTGCAAGGGACTGTGTGCTTTGAATCTGTAGGTGAGAAAGGCAACACACTGCGTGGGTCCTTCAGATCACTGAGCCTTGCCAGGGACACTTCCAGGTTGGGTCATTGCCTTCACGAGAGGCAGCGTCATTTCTACCCACTGTGTGTTCACGTCTAGACTGCAGAGATTCCCTCTTCCCTGTTCTTATTGGTAGTTTTAGTGCTGAAGTGATGGTAATTATCTCTGTTGTGAGGGCACATCCTACCTGCCCTCAAGAGGAACACACATTCCTGATGGTGTTTCATGGTCCTCAGATCCATAAAAGCCTGGTATATGAAAGGGAAACAAACATGAAGGAATAATGTTAGGAAAATCACATAGAGTTAATGATTCTCTTTGAAAAGAAAATTAATATTATGTATGTGGCCATTAGAATCAGACAATTTGCTTCCACAAGTAATGGAAAGATTGGTACAGGGAAAATAGAAACTGACAAAATATATTTCAAAATAAGAAAAATGGTATATTAGTGACCTGGCGCCCATAATCATGGTTCACAAAGTCAGTGACTGAACAGAAATGATTGCCTCATAGTTACTTAGCTTTTAAGTCTGAGCTCAAGTTGTTGGCAGGTTCATGCCCCATCGGTAGACTCTAGGGAAGGGTCTGCTCCAGGTCTCTCCTGGTTTCTGGTAGCACCTTTGCTTGTGGCAGAATAACTCCATTCATGACACCTCCCTGGCACACTTCTATGCCCAAATGTTCCCTTTGAATAAAGATACTAATCATATTGGATTAGGGGCCCATTCTAGCCCAATATAACCTCATCTTAATTAATTTTATATGCAACATTCTTGTTTCCAAATATGGCAACCTCAAATTCTGAGCTACTGAGAGTTATGACCTCAGTGTATGAATTTTGGGAAAGACATAATTCAACCCACAACAGATGGGGAGTGGCCTTAGATCTTCAGTTCACCTCTTGGCTTTCCAAAGGTGTTGTTGATCAGAGGTCTAAAGAGACCCAAGTGAGAGTAGCAATTTTCAAACTACTTTCTTGGGTCTGCACAGTCTGCAGAGCCTTTTCCAGCATGAATGTCAACCCTATGGATTTTATTGGATTACAAGAAGTTGATGGTTAGAAGTTCAGTTTGTACTTGTGCAGGGAGGGTATCTGAACTTATTTTCATGTTTTTCTCTTTTTTAATGTTTATTTTTATTTGCTAATTGGCTGGTTGATTTGTTGTTTCTATTTTGTTTCTCCGGGAAACACTTCTCAAGAAAAGTAAATGAGGAAGATTTCTGCATAAAAGTGACAAAATTTTAAGGACATTTTATGACTGACCAGGGAGGAAAGGAAAAATATGAAGAACAAAAGTTGGAGTTTTCCTTAATATCTACAAAGTAGCAAGTAAATATACAGGAAAATTAAATCTAATTTATAATTATTGCCTTAGTAATCACTTAAACATATGATTTCTTGGTACATGTTCCATGAGCAGTTCAATATTTAAGGAAAGTAGTTGAAAAAGTTTAAGATCTATCAATAAATTATTAATAGACAAGATAATTCAGAAACAGAGGAATGTCATGGAATTAGTATGTGACTGCTTGATGTGTGGGACAGCATATGGTGAACTGTCCATAAATGTACAGAATAATATAAGATATGAAACCAAACATCAAAAGAAATCTAGAAACAGATACTAATATATATGTGTGTATATATAAATAAATATATATATACTTAAGACATGATACATTTGACATCATAAATCTCTCCAAATAGAAGGATTATGTGATATGTGGAAATACATTCATTGAAATAAGAATGTTGACCTTCTCATGGTGAAATTTTAAATGATTATTACTTTCTCTTTGCAATTTTCTCTTTTCATATTTTCAATAGTAAGCATATGTAATTTAAAATTCTTTGAATTTATCAACATTGAATGGCAAATATAGAAAAAGCAAATTTTAAAATGTGTATGTATTGAATATAATCACTGAAAATTAAAGTTATATTCTTAGTGCCATGGCTAATTAATAAGAAAAGCTTTTCTAATTAATAGTAATTATTGAAGAGAAATGGTAATTAATAAATGACAAATCCAGTTTGAAATATAGGTTTTCATTTTTAAAACAGCAGATTTAACAAATTATTGTCTCATTTTGGGTTAAGGCACACAGTGATGGGCATTCATAAATGTGAAAACATGCTATAATCTAAGAAATCAAACATGTTATAGGCTGTGGGAAACAATTGGCATTTTATTAAGAGTTTTATTCCAAAACTGAACCAGGAATAAATAGACAATCTTAACAGACCCATCACAAGCACAGAAATCAAAACTGTAATAAAAAATCCTCCAACAAACAAAAGCCCAGGACCAGATGGCTTCACAGCTGAATTCTACCAAAAATTTAGAGAGGAGCTAATACCTATCCTACTCAAACGCTTCCAGAAAATTGCAGAGGAAGGTACACTTCCAAACTGATTCTATGAGGCCACCATCACCCTAATACCAAAACCGGACAAAGATGCCACAAAAATAGAAAACTACAGGCCAATATTAATGAAGAACATAGATGCAAAAATCCTTAACAAACTTCTAGCAATCAGAATCCAACAACACATTAAAAAGATCATACACCATGACCAAGTGGGTTTATCCTAGGGATGCAAGGATTCTTCAATATTCACAAATCAATCAATGTACTACACCACATTAAACAATTGAAAGATAAAAACCATATGATTATCTCAATAGATGCAGAGGAAGCCTTTGACAAATTCAATATCCATTTATGATAAAAAAAAAACCCTCCAGAAAGCAGGCATAGAAGGAACATACCTGAACATAATAAAAGCCATATATGATAAACCCACAGCAAACATTAACCTCAATGGTGAAAAATTGAAAGCATTTCCCCTAAAGTCAGGAACAAGACAAGGGTGCCCACTCTCACCACTACTATTCAACATAGTTTTGGAAGTTTTGGCCACAGCAATCAGAGAAGAAAAAAGAAATAAAAGGAATCCAGATTGGAAAAGAAGTAAAACTCTCACTGTTTGCAGATGACATGATCCTCTACATAGAAAACCATAAAGATACAACCAGAAAATTACTAGAGCTAATCAATGAATCTAGTAAAGTTTCAGGATATAAAATTAACACACAGAAGTCCCTTGCATTCCCATACACTAACAATGAGAAAACAGAGAAATTAAGGAAACAATTTCATTCACCATTGCAATGAAAATAATAAAATATTTAGGAGTAAATCTACCTAAAGAAACAAAAGACCTATTTATAGAAAACTATAAAACACTGATGAAAGAAATCAAAGATGGCCCAAATAGATGGAGAAATATTCCATATTCATGGATCAGAAGAATCAATATAGTGAAAATGTGTATACTGCCCAAAGCAATCTATAGATTCAATGCAATCCCTATCAAGCTACCAATGGTATTTTTCAGAGAATAAGAACAAATAATTTCACAGTTTGTATTGTGAAATACAAAAAATATTGAATAGCCAAAGCAATCTTGAGAAAGAAGAATGGAACGGGAGGAATCAACCTGCCTGACTTCAGACTATATTACAAAGCTACAGTCGTCAAGACAGTATGGTACTGGCCCAAAGACAGAAATATAGATCAATGGAACAAAATAGAAAGCCCAGAGACAAATCCACACACCTATGGACACCTTATCTTTGACAAAGGAGGCAAGAATATACAATGGAGAAAAGACAATCTCTTTAACAAGTGGTGCTAGGAAAACTGGTCAACTACTTGTAAAAGAATGAAACTAGAACACTTTCTAACACAATACACAAAAATAAACTCAAAATGGATTAAAGGTCTAAATGTAAGACCAGAAACTATAAAACTCCTAGAGGAGAACATAGGCAAAAACTCTCCGGCATAAATCACAGCAGGATCCTCTATGACTCACCTCCCAGAGTAATGGAAATAAAAGCAAAAATTAACAAATGGGACCTAGTTAAACTTAAAAGCTTTTGCACAATGGAGTAAACTATAAGCAAGGTGAAAAGACAGCCTTCAGAATGGGAAGAAATAATAGAAAATGAAGCAAGTGAGAAAGAATTAATCTCAAAAATATATAAGCAGCTCCTGCTGCTCAATTCCAGAAAAATAAATGACCCAATCAAAAATGGGCCAAAGAACTAAATAGACATTTCCCCCAAAGAAGACATACAGATGGCTAACAAACACATGGAAAAAATGCTCAACATCACTCATTATCAGAGAAATGCAAATCAAAACCACAATGAGGTATTATCTCATACTGGTGAGAATGGCTGCTATCAAAAAGTCTACAAACAATAAATGCTGGAGAGGGTGTGGGGAAAAGGGAACCCTCTTACACTGTTGGTGGGAATGCAAACTAGTACAGCCACTATGGAGAACAGTGTGGAGATTCCTTTAAAAACTGGAAATAGAACTGCTATACAACCAAGCAATCCCACTGCTGGGCATACACAGAGGAAACCAGCAATGAAAAAGACATGTGTATCCCAATGTTCATTGCAGCAATATTTACAATAGCCAGGACATGGAAGCAACCTAGATGTCCATCAGCAGATGAATGGATAAGAAAGCTGTGGTACATACACACAATGGAATATGACTCAGCTATTAAAAAGAATGCATTTGAATCAGTTCTAATGAGGTGGATGAAACTGGAGCCTAATATACAGAGTGAAGTAAGTCAGAAAGAAAAACACCAATGCAGTATATTAATGCATATATATGGAATTTAGAAAGATGGTAACCATGGCCTTTTTTGCGAGACAGTGAAAGAGACACAGGTGTAAAAATAGGCTTTTGGACTCTGTGGGAGAAGGTGAGGGTAGGATGATTTGAGAGAATAGCATTGAAATATGTATATTACCATATGTGAAATAGGTTGCCAGTCCAGATTCGATGCGTGAGACAGGATGCTCAGGGCCAGTGCACTGGGATGACCCTGAGGGATAGGATGGGGAGGGAGGTGGGAGGGGGTGTTTAGGATGGGGGACACATGTACATCCATGGCTGATTCTTGTCAATGTATGGCAAAAACCACTACAGTATTGTAAAGTAATTAGCCTCCAATGAAAATAAATGAATTAATTTTTTAATAGAGTTTTATTCAATTGTTGGTTCTGAAAATACTTGTAGGGCACATATAACTTACAAAGGACTTGACTTATTACCATGGACAGAGATTTAATGAGAAACAAGTATGAAATCAGATAAAACAGATAGTCCACAAATGCAGTTTCATGGTCACATTGTGATTCTCTACTAGTCCATTTAATTTTTACCTTGGAGGCTCAAGTCTCTGTCACTTGGCAGGATTCCATAATTATTTTGGGTCCATGTACCTCAAAATCTTCCCATTTGAGGGCTCAAGATACTAGCATCTTCATACAAAACCAAGATTATGAGTTAGAGATCAAAGAAGGAGTTTTCGCTTATCTATTTAAAAGTGATTTCTAGGTCTCCAGTAGTGCACTCTGTCCATGTCCACTTGACATTCTATAGCTCCTTGCCTTTTGCAATAGACTTTGTCAAATATACTGACATGAATATACAGTTATTTTCTTGTTTAGTCTCTGTAAGTGGTGAATTACACTGGTTCTTTTTTAAATGTTATTTATAATTGGAGCATAAATGCTTTACAGTGTGATTCAGCCACATGTGTACCCATGTTCCCTCCCTCGTGAACTTCCCTCCTACTCCCTTGCCATCCCATCTCTCTGGGTTGTCACAGAGCACCGGGTTGAGCACCTTGTGTTATACCACAACTCCCCATTCAGTTCAGTTCAGTTGCTCAGTTGTGTCTGACTCTTTGAGACCCCATGAATCGCAGCATGCCAGGCCTCCCTGTTCATCACCATCTCCCGGAGTTCACTCAGACTCACATCCATCGAGTCCGTGATGCCATCCAGCCATCTCATCCTCTGTCATCCCCTTCTTCTCCTGCCCCCAATCCCTCCCAGCATCAGAGTTTTTTCCAATGAGTCAACTCTTCTCATGAGGTGGCCAAAGTACTGGAGTTTCAGCTTTAGCATCATTCCCTCCAAAGAAATCCCAGGGTTGATCTCCTTCAGAATGGACTGGTTGGATCTCCTTGCAGTCCAAGGGACTCTCAAGAGTCTTCTCCAACACCACAGTTCAAAAGCATCAATTCTTCAGTGCTCAGCCTTCTTCACAGTCCAACTCTCACATCCATACATGACCACAGGAAAAACCATAGCCTTGACTAGACGGACCTTAGTCGGCAAAGTAATGTCTCTGCTTTTGAATATGCTATCGCTATCTGTTTTATATGGTCATGTATATGCTTCAGTGCTACTCTCAATTTGCCCCACCCTCTCCTTTGCCCGCTGTGTCCACAAGTCTGTTCTCTATGTTTGTGTCTCTATTCCTGCCCTGCAAATATGTTCATCAGTACCATTTTCCCTAGATTCCATAAATGTCATTAATATGCAATATTTGTTTTTCTCTTTTAGACTTACTTCACTCTGTATGGGACTTCCTGGTGGCTCAGACAGTAAAGTGTCTGCTCACAATGCAGGAGACCCAGGTTTGATTGCTGGGTTGGGAAGATCCCCTGGAGAAGGAAATGGCAATCCACTCCAGTACTCTTGCCTAGAAAATTCCATGGATGGAGGAACCTGGTGGGCTGCAGTCCATGGATTTGCAAAAGAGTCAGACACAACTGAGTGACTTCACTTCTCTCTTTCACTCTGTATAACAAGCTCCAGGTTCATCCACCTCATGAGAACTGACTCAAATCCATCCTTTTTATGGCTAAGTAATATTCCACTGCATATAAGTACCACAGCTTCTTTATCCACTCATCTGCCACTTCCATGTCCTGGATGTTGTAAATCATGCTGCAATGAACATTGGGGTACATGTGTCTTTTTCAATTATGTTTTCCTCAAGGTATATCTCCAATAGTGGGATTGATGGGTCACTGCAGGCATGAAATTAAAAGACGTTTGCTCCTTGGAAGAAAAGTTATGACCAACCTAGACAGCATATTAAGAAGCAGAGACATTACTTTGCCAACCAAAGTCCGCATAGCCAAAGCTATGGTTTTTCCAGTAGTCCTGTATGGATGTGAGAACTGGACCATAAAAAAGGCTGAGCACCTACGAATTGATGTTTTTGGCCTGTGGTGTTGGAAAAGACTCTTGAGAATCCCCTGGACTGCTAGGAGATCCAACCAGTCAATCCTAAAGGAAATCAGTCCTGAATATTCATTGGAAGGACTGATGATGAAGCTGAAGCTCTAATACTTTGACCACCTGATGCAAAGAACTGACTCATTGGAAAAGACCCTCATGCAGAGAAAGATTGAAGGCAGGAGAAGGGGATGACAGAGGATGAGATGGTTGGATGGCATCACTGACTTGATAGACATGAGTTTGAGCAAGCTCTGGGAGTTGGTGATGGACAGGGAATCCTGGCATGCTGCAGTCCATGGGGTCACAAAGAGTTCGGCATGATGAGCGACTGAACTGACTGATGGCAGTTTTATTTCTGTGTTTTTTTAAGGAATCTCCATACTGTTCTCCATAGTGGCTTTACTGATTTACACTCCCACCAACAGTGCAAGAGGGTTCCCTTTGCTCCACAATAGCCATTCTGACCAGTGTCAAAACAGATATATTTTAAAGTGTTAAACTAAGCTTCCACTAGAATAAGCCTGCTTGTTCAGGGTGTGATGACCTTTTAAAAACAACATAGTGGGAACTGACATATATATACTTTTGATACTATGTATAAAGAGGAGATTGACACATATACTATTGATACTATGTATAAAGCAGAGAACTGTTGAGAACAGACTGTATAGCTCAGGGAACCCTATCCAGTGCACTGTGGTAACCTGAATGGGAAGGAAATCCAAAAAAGAGGGGATATATGTATATGTAAAGTTGATTCACTTTGCTGTACAGTAGAAACTAGAACAACAGTGTGAAACAACTGTACTCAATAAAAATTAAAAAATAAAGTATTATTTTAATTGATTTTTAAATACTTTAGCAAGAAGTTTTGCATCTATGTTAATGAAAGCTATTGATTGCTAGATCACTTTTCTTCTACTTTCATCTGCTTTTGGTATCAGAATAATGCTACTCAACATAGACTGTTAGGAAGCCTTCTCTCCTCTTCTATTCCTGAAGAAGTTTGTGTAAAACAGGAACTTGGTCTTTCTTAAATATTTGGTGAAAGTTTCCAGTGAAAGTACTTGCAATTTTCTTTGTAGGAAGATGTATAACTATGCATGCCCATTTATTTTATGCAATAAATAGGTAAAGGACTATTCAGCTTCTCTATTTCTTCATGAAAAGTGAATAACAAACTTTTAAATATAAATTTTTAATTTATAATACATTATTATTGATGATAATCAGGATGTTGTACATTAGATCTCCAGAACTTATTTATCTATAGGTGCATGTTGGTGGCCTTGAACATCTTTTTCACAAACCTGGTTACAACATGATGCTCTCTATTTTTATGAGTTTGGCTCTTTGAAATGTTACATACATGTGACATCATATAGTATTTTATTTTTATCTCTGGTGACTTAGCATAATGTCCTCCAGGTCCATTTGTGTTGTCACAAATAGCAGGGTTTTCTTTTTTCTTCGTTGAGTAATAATCCTTTGTACATATAGACCATTTTTAAAAATCCATTTATCCATTGACACCCACTTAGTTTGTTTCCATATCTTGGCTATATTGATAATGCTGCAGTCAAAATGGGAGTGCATTTATCTCCTCAATATACATTTTTAATTTTCTTCAGATGTATACACAGATGTGGGGTTACTGAATCATATGATATTCCTATTTTAAATTTTGTTGAGGAATCCCCACACTGTTTTTCATAGTGGCTGCACCAATTACATTCCCACTATCAATGTAAAGGGTTCCCTTTTTCCACATCCTTAACAATACTTATTACTTTTTGTCCCCTTGCTGATCACTGTTGTAAATGATGTGTGGTGATATCTAATAGTGGTTTTAAAATTTACATTTCCCTGATAATTAGTAATGTTGAGCATCTTTTCATATATCTATTGTCAGTCTTGATGACTGCTTTAAAAAAAATGTTTTGCTCCTCTGCCATTTTTTTAGCTGCTTTTTTTGTTTGTTTATTTTGTTACAGAGTTGTATGAGCTTTTGTATATTTTTAAAATAAATTTATTTATTTTAATTGGAGGTTAATTACTTACAATATTGTATTGGTTTTGCCACACATCAACATGAATCTGCCACGGGTGTACAGGTGTTCCCAATCCTGAATCCCCCTCCCACCTCCCTCCGTATACCATCCCTCTGGGTCATCCCAGTGCACCAGCCCCAAGCATCATGTGTCCTGCATCGAACCTAGACTGGCGATTTGTTTCTTATATGATTATTATACATGTTTTAATGCCATTCTCCCAAATCATCCAGTCTCCCATTTAATTTTGCTGCCTTTTCATTTTGTTGATTGTTTCAGGTCAATTTCATTTGGGATGTGGATGCAAAAATCCTCAGTAAAATACTAAGAAACTAAATATGCATGCATGTGTGCTAAATCATTTCAGTTGTGTCCCACTCTTTACAACCCTGTGGAAGTAGCCCACCAGGCTTCTCTGTTCGTGGGATTCCCCAGGCAAGAATACTGGAGTGGGTTGCTGTGCCCTCCTCCAGGGGATCTTCCTGATCCAGGGATCAAACCTTCATGTCTTACATCTCCTGCATTGGCAGGCAGGTTCTGTACCACTAGCATCACCTGGGAAACTCCAACAAACTAAATATACCGACATATAAAATGATTATAAACACAACCAAGTATTATTAACCCCATAAATACAGAATCAATTTAACATATAATTAAATAATAAAATATAGCATCTTAAAGATAGAAAGTTAAAAATCACAAAATTATGTCATTAGAGAAAGCATTTATCAATAAGTTGAACTCTTTCATAGTAAAAAAGCTTAATAAACACATGATAGAGTGGGACTTCACCCTGATGAAGAGAATATATGTTGTTTCATCTTGTTGATTATTTTCTTTGCTATGTAGAAGCTTTTGAATTTGTTGTAGTCCCACTTTTCTATTCTGATTTTGTCGCCTGTGATTTTGGTCATATCCATGAAATCATTGCCGAGACCAATGTCAAAAAAGTTTTCCCCTGATTTCTTTGAGGTGTTTTGTGGATCCAATTCTGTGTTCAAATCTCTCTTACAAAAGAAATATTATTTGGCCTTAAAATAGAAGCCAGTCCTGCCATATGGGGCAACACAAATAAGCATACAGATATTAAGATAAGTGAAATAAGCCAGTTACAGAAGGACAAATACTGAATGATTATGAGATTTTAAAATTATTCAAACTTATAGAAGCAGAGTAGAATGGCTGGTATTTGTCAGGGGCTGAGGGAGTGGGAACTCTCAGTAGTATGAGGTTTCTAGATAACCCTAGAAAATACCATATTATACATCAAAAACGTGTCAAAGGAATGGATCTCATGTTAAATGTTGCCTTAGAAAACTACAAAAGAACAAAAGGGAATTTTTGGATGTGGTCAATATGGTTAGTACCTTAATGTAATGATGATATCATAAATGTATATATATCTACAAACTCAAAGCGTATATACTAAATGTGTGATAGTTATATATCTATTATACCTCAATTAACCCATAAAAGAGCAGATATGAAGAACATACAGAAGTTGTCACCCTAAATGATGAAAGGCCAATTTCTTCAAAATGAATTCAGGTACAGTATAATGTCAACTATCACCACATATATTCAACAATTTATTGAAAGTTTTAGTGAGAATAATTAGATAAGAAAAAGAAATTATATTGGTTTTGCCATACATCAACAAGAATCTGCCACAGGTATACACGTGATCCCCACCCTGAACCCCCCCTCCCAATTAAAATAAATAAATTTATATTAAAAAATAATAAAATAAATAAAATAAAATTGAGAATCACTATATCATACACCTGTAATTTATATAATACTGTACCTCAACTATACCTCAATAAAAAAATAATGTAAATTAAAAAAGAAAAAGAAATTAAAGACATACATCCATTTTGGAAAAGAAGAAACAAAGCTATTTTTATTTGCAAATGGCATAACTTTATATGTAAAAAATAGCAAACATCCACTAAATACTTATTAGTAATAAATGAGTTTGCCAAATTTTCATGTTAAAAAATAAATTGCAAAATCAGTTTTATATCTCTGGTGATGATGGTGAGTGCTCAGTAGCGTCTGACTCTTTGGGATCCCACAGATTGTAGCTCATGAGGCTCCTCTGTCCATGGGATCATCCTGGCAAGAGTACTGCAGTGAGCTGCCATTTCCTCCTCCAGGGAATCCTCCCGACCCAGGTATGGAACCCATGTCTCCTGTGTCTCCTGCATTGCAGGCAGATTAAAAAAAAAAATCACCTTGGGAGGCCCCCTATTTCCCTAGACTAACAATAGACAACACAAAATTAAATCTATAAAAACCAAATCAATTTACAATAGTATTACAGAGAATAAAATACATACAAAGAAATTAATAGAAGGAGTGCAAGATCTGTCCATTGTTAACCACAAAACAGTGTTAGAAAATAAAGTGGATCTTAATACAGGAATGGAGAAGGCATTGGCGACCCACTCCAGTACTCCTGCCTGGAAACTCCCATGGATGGAGGAGCCTGGTAGGCTGCAGTCCATGGGATCGCTAAGAGTCAGATACAACTGAGCGACTTCACTTTCACTTTTCACTTTCATGCATTGGAGAAGGAAATGGCAACCCACTCCAGTGTTCTTGCCTGGAGAATCCCAGGGACGGTGGAGCCTGGTGGGCTGCTGTCTATGAGGTCGCACAGAGTCAGACACAACTGAAGTGACTTAGCAGCAGTAACAATACAGGAAAAGATATCTTATATTTTTTATCGAGACAAACATTGGCAATAATGCAATATTACTCAAATCAATCTATAGATTGGACACCTTGTCTATCCACATCTCAGCTGGCTTTTTTCCTTTTGGCAGAAATTGACAAGCTGTCATTAGCATTCATATGAAAATCCAAGAACCCAGATTGCCAAAACAATACTGAAAAAGAACTCATTTTTTCAGTTTCAAATATTATTGCAAAGCTATAACATTGTATGGTTGAGGCATAATAGTAGACTTAGAGATAAAGGAATAAAATTGAGAACACAGAAATAAACTCTAAAGTTATGGTCCATTGATTTTCCACAAAAGGAACAAGAAGTCTTTAAGAAATGATGCTTGATCAAAACCACACACTACTATATATAAAATAGATGACTAATAAGAAGCTGCTGTAGAGCACAGGGAACTCTACTCGATACTCTGTAACAGCCTATATGGGAAAAGAATCTAAAAAGAAGGTGGATATATGTATACGTATAACTGATTCACATTGCTATACAGCAGAAACTAGCACAACATTGTAAATAAACTATACTTCAATAAAACTTGAAAAACTACAATGAAGTATCATACTACACTTGTCAGAATGGTTATTATCAAAATGTCTATAAATAATAAATGCTGGAGAGGATGTGCAGAAAAGGGAACCCTCCTACGCTGTGGGTAGGAATGTAAATTCATGCAGCCACTATGGAGACCAGTATTGAGGTTCCTTCAAAACCTGAAAATAGAGTTACCATATATGGTCCAGCCATCTCACTCCTGGGCATACATCCAGAAAAGATAAAAATTCTAATTCAAAGATACATGTCCAGTGTTTGTAACAGCTCTACTTACAAAGTTGTTGTCCTTTATAGTCGCAGAGTTGTGTCTGACTCTTTTGCAACTCTATAATAGACTCTAGCCCACCAGGCTCCTCTGTCCATGGGATTTCACAGGCAAGAACACTGGAGTGGGTTACCATTTCCCTCTCCAGAGGGGATCTTCCTGCCCCAAGGATCAAAGCTGTGTCTCCTGCATTGGCAGGTGGATTCTTTACCACTGAGCCATCAGGGCATTTGTAATAACAAATAACATTTATGGAAGCAACCTAAAAGTCCATTGACAGAAGAATGGATAAAGAAGATGTGATATTAATACATATAAACAACAGAATATTGCTGATCTATAAAAAGAAGGCAATAATTCCATTTGCAGCAACATGGATGGACCTAGAGAATATCGTACTAAGAGATAAATAAGGCAGAGAAAGACAAATACTGTATTATATTACTTAAATGCTGAATCAAAACTGATACTAATGAACTGGTTTTCAAAACAGGAAGAGATTCACAGACATAGAAAACAAACTTACAGTTATCAAAGGGGAGGGAGGGTGGAGAGAGGAATAAAATAAGAGGTTGGGACTAACATATACACACAACTATATATAAAATAGATAACCAACAAGCATAGCACAGGCACAGGAACTATATTCCATATTCTGTAATAACATATAAGGGTTGTTATATAGTTTCTAGTTCCTTGTTACAATGATCTGTGTTTCTATTGATCAGTTCAGTTCAGTCACTCAGTCATGTCCAACTCTTTGTGACCCCACGAATCGCAGCACACCAGGCCTCCCTGTCCATCACCAACTCCCAGAGTTTACCCAAACTCATGTGCATTGAGTTGGTGATGCCATCCAGCCATCTCATCCTCTGTCGTACCCTTCTCCTCCTGCCCCCAATCCCTCCTGCGGAGTGTGCAGGCCGGCGCGTTTGCTAGGCTGGGGCTTGGGGTCATGGCACCGTGGTGGCTGCACTGCTTTCCAGTGTATGGGCTGCCTCCCTGGGTGTTTTCCCCTGAGATCTCTCTGCCCCAGATCCAGAACTAAACCATGCTGTGGAGTAATTGGGTCTGGGGCCTTGGCCCTGCTCAGATTGGGGAGTGTGGTGAGGAGGCAGCTGCCAGGGCAGAGCTCTCTGTCCATCTTCACTGTTGGAGCCAAAATGTGTGCTCCCTTGTGTGTAAGGACACAAGGGACCCTACAAGACACCTCCAGCCTACCTCTTTGTCCCTACCTCTTTGTCCCAGCAACCAAGGGGGATTGTGCCATCTATGCAGGGCCCCTGGACTGGGATTTCCAGGATGTGACTCAACCAGCTAGCTCCCCAGAGTGAGAGTCTGCCTCTGAAGAACTTCTCTTATTTTAAGACTCCTTTCCTGGGCTGGGATCCTGACCCTATGCCTTTCCTCTGTCCTCCTCTGTTATGTGGAAATCTGTCTTGCATCTTCAGTTGTATAGGAGTTCTGATAATTTCTAGTTAATATTTTGTAAGAATTGTCCCATATGTTGATGTATTTTTCATGTGCTTGTAAGGACAGCTGAACTCCACATCCTCCTACTATGCCACTTTGATCCCTTCCTTCTATATAATAACTTTTATTTATTAAAAATTTTTTTTACATTAAAAAAATTTTTTTCAATAACTTCATTTTATTAGAAAGAAATATAATGATTGATCCAATAACTTCCCTTTTGATGGACATTTAATCTCTTATACTTCTGAGTTTTTATTATCATTTTTTAATTTATTTATTTTTAACTGGAAGATAATTGCTTTACAAAATTGTGTTGGTTCCTGCCATACATCAAGATGAATCAGCCATAGGCGTACATATGCCCCCTTCCTTTGGAGCCTCTCTTCCACCTCCCACCCCATCCCATATCACTAGGTTGTCACAGAGCACCAGTTTGAGCTCCCTGCATCATACAGCAAGTTCCCACTGGCTATCTATTTTGCATATGGTAATGTATATGTTGCTGTTTAGTCACCAAGTTGTGGCTGACTCTTTGTGACCCTGTGGACTGCAGCACGCCAAGCCTCCCTGTCCCTCACCATCTCTCAGAGTTTGCCCAAGTTCATGTCCATTGAGTTGGTGATACCATCCAACTATCTCATCCTCTGTCACCCTCTTCTCCTTTCAAAGTTGTTATATATATTACCATTAGGGGAAAGAAGGACAGGATGGTAATGTACATGCTGCTGCTGCTGCTAAGTCACTTCAGTTGTGTCTGACCCTGTGCAAACCCATAGACAGCAGCCCACCAGGCTCCCCCATCCCTGGGATTCTCCAGGCAAGAATGCTGGAGTGGGTTGCCATTTCCTTCTCCAATGCATGAAAGTGAAAAGTGAAAGGGAAGTCACTCAGTCATGTCCGATTCTTAGCGACTCCATGGACTGCAGCCTACCAGGCTCCTCCGTCCATGGGATTTTCCAGGCAAGAGTACTGGAGTGGGTTGCCATTGCCTTCTCCGGTAATGTACATAACAACTTTTAAATGACAGAAGTAAAATAACAGAAAACAGATTACTAGATGCCAAAGGTAGGAAAGGGAATGACAAGAGCAAGGGGAGGTGGCATATTTCTAACAGTACAAAATTAAGGATTCCTGTGGAGAGGGAATTCTTTAGTATCTTGACTGTGGTGATGGGCACAGAAAGATACACAGATAATAAAACTATGGTACTAAGTTCAAGAACACACAAATACAAGTACAGGAAAAACTGGGAAAACCTGAATAAGATCGGGAGACAGTGTAACTGTCAATATGTTAGCTGTGATTATCATATTACCATTTTATAAATATTACTATTGGGGGAAACTGAGTGAAGTGCATGTATGTAATATTTTTCTTGCTCCTGTAATGAGTCTTCAATAACATCAATAAACATTTCAATTAAAAGTATGAATGGGGAACTTCCCTAGTGGTACAGTGGATAGGAAGCCACCTGCCAATACAGAGGGCATGGATTCCATCCCTGGCCCAAGAAGATTCCACACGCTGCAGAGCAAGCCCAAGCACCACAACGACTGAACTCCTGTGCTGCAGCCACTGAAGCCCTGGAGACCGTGCTCCCAGAGAAGCCACTGCAGGGAACAGCCCACACAGAACTCCGGAGAGCAGCACCTGCTCACCGCCGCTTAGAGAAAGCCTGAGGGCAGCTGTGAAGACCAGAACAGCCAAAAATGAATAAATGAATAAAAACTTTATCAAACATAGCGGACTGGAAAGTTGTAGCTTGTAAACGGTAAGTATAAGAAACTTGGAATTGTTACTTTGAAGTGAGTAAATATATACTCGTGTAGGTATAGCGGAACATTACTAGAGATAACAAGACCAGCCACATTTTGATAAAATGATCAGTTCATCAGGGTTCTGACCGGTAGCACATAAAAGACCCTTAATATATTCTGTAAGTGAAAACCTCAGAAGATAAGCCCTTAGGTGATCTTACCACTGTCTTTCTTCAGTATCTTTATTTGAAGGATTTAAAAATCATTGTGTATTCTTAGTGTGATTGAGACTGAAGCACAATAGCAGTTGCTAAAAGGTAGTAATTGTACCACAATTCACTTTGTTTTAATTAGAAACAAGGGATTATATTTTGTTAATTATTATAGCCTAAAGTCAGTATAAATAAGAAAAGCACTCACTTTCTGTTCTTTCCACAGAAAATTCATAGAGCAGTTCACTTCTGTATCTCTCAAATTCTGTTTTCCAGGAATGACCGAAGACTGTGAAGCAGGTTTATTTTAGATTATTTAAAAACCATGTTCATGTCAAAGTCCAATGATGATTTTACAGAATCACTGAGGACAAGCGCATTAAGTGAGTAAACCTTTAAACAGATTTAATGTTCATCAGATAGAGGAATCTTTGGTAAATAATTTTCTCTATGACTTTACTAAAAAGCCAATACCTCGTGATTCCAGAAGGACTGAGGACACTGCTTCCACTGCTCTCTTACAGCAGCGAAGTGACGAGAACCGTTGATGACAAACTGGTGTGAGGTCACATAGATTCCATGTGAATTAATGAAAAGAAAATTTTCCCTCCCTTTGCCTCTTCACAATGACTTTTGAGGAGCTCCTTAATGAAGTTGGTGGCCTGGGAAAATTCCAGATCCTTCAGATGGTTTTAGCTCTTCCTCTTGTTGGGATAGCAGCCTGTCATATACTGTTGGAGAACTTCACTGCTGCCATTCCTAGTCATCGCTGCTGGGTCTACATCCTGGATAATGCCACTGGGATCCTCAGCCCTGATGTCCTTCTGAGAATCTCCATCCCACTGGATTCAAACTTAAAGCCCGAGAAGTGTCATCGCTTCCTCCACCCCCAGTGGCAGCTCCTTCACCTAAATAGGACCTTCCCCAACATGTCTGACCTGGACACGGAGCCCTGTGTGGATGGCTGGGTGTATGACCACAGCCTGTTCTCCTCCACCATTGTGACTGAGGTAAGGCCCCATTTTTCTCTTCTGAATAGTTGGTGTGGGTGTTTAGAATAACATAAAATAGACACTGTTCAAATCTTCAGTTACTGAGAAGATAATGTAATGAGTTCTCTTTTACTCTTTCAGTGGTTTTTATCTTTTTATTTATTTATTTTTTAATTAATTTATTTATTTTACTTTACAATACTGTATTGGTTTTGCTTATCTTTTTAAATTGCCCAGAACTTACATTATAATAACAGCTTTCCTTGTGGCTCAGACAGTAAAGAATCTGCCTGTAATGTAGGAGACCTAGGTTTGATCCCTGGGTCAGGAAGGCCCCCTGGAGAAGGGAATGGCTACCCACTCCAGTATGCTTGCCTGGAAAATTCCACAGAGAGTGGAACCTGGCACATGGGGTCACAAATAGTCAGACACAACTGAGTGACTAACACTTTCACTTCCTTTTTAATTAAAATTGAGAATGAGGAAATCAGAAAACTGGATATGAATTTTACTGTCACCAAACTTAAAATTTAATGAGGAGGTTGATGTTTAGATAAGTACATGTTTGATATAATGTGTAAAAAATTGTTTTTAGTTGCATGTTCTCAGCCTAGTTGTAATTAGAAGTACTTCTATTAACTTTAAAAAATTCCATTTCCTGACTAATTTTCAGAGAAACAAATCAGTGTATTTCACTCTAGGTGTGATCCAGATATCAGTGATTAAAAAAAAAAAATCTCAACTATTTTCAGTGTATGGAAAAGATTGAGGTATGCAACGCTAAGTGAATATAAAGATTGGTCCTGATAAAATCTGAAAGATTGAGTTGAGAATTTCTAGAAAAGCCATGCTTAAACTGGGACTTAAATAGAATAGGCGAGTAAATGTAGGAAAGGAAAGCAGAATGTACTCACTGAGGGCTTTAAAATGCTGTGGCGCTCCTCTGTGCTGGTTTCCTTCTCTTCCAGTGGGACCTCATATGTGATCACCAGTCACAGAAATCAGTGGTTCAGTTTGTATTCATGGCTGGAATGCAGGTGGGAGGCTTCATATACGGCCATCTCTCAGACAGGTGAGTGTCTCCCAATCACTGCTGCCCTTCCACTGTGTGTTTTCACAGTTTATGATTGTTTCATAGAGAAATCATTACTGAGTTCCCATACACAGTTTACACTGTGGGTTGTCTTGGTTCCCTGGAAATTATAGATGGAAATGTAGAATTAGACTCATTCTGATGCATGCCGTTTTGTTGCCACTGGGCTCTCTGTGCTGGACACAGAAATGTCACCTCCATAACATCTGAGGGGAATTTCAGAATAATACTTAGAGGTGAACTATCATAAACTTCATTTATAAAGTTGAGAAGGAATTACCACTGGGAAGAAGAGGAAGGTGCTTCAAGACAGGAAGTTCTTGTTCTGTGAAAAATGCCACTGATAATTTGATAGGGATTGCATTGAATCTGTAGATTGCTTTGAGTAGTTTGAGCAAACTCTAGGAGATAGTGAAAGTGAAAGTGAAGTCGCTCAATCGTGTCCAACTCTTTGCGACCCCGTGGACTGTAGCCCACCAGGCTCCTCTGTCCATGGGATTCTCCAGGCAAGAATACTGGAGTGGGTTGCCATTTCCTTCTCCAGGGGATCTTCCCAACCCAGGGATCAAACCTAGGTCTCCCACATTGCAGGCAGGAGATAGTGAAGGGCAAGGCAACCTGGCATGCTGCAGTTCATAGGATTGAGAAGAGTCAGATACATCTAGAGACAGAAAAATAGCAATGCATTAAAGAAAAGAACCTCGGAATATATGAAACAATCACTGATATAACTGAAGGGCAAAGTAGTTCTCTATTCATAGCTGAGAAGGTCAGTACTTCAGTTTTAGTAATGGATTAAACATCTAAGCCAAATAATAGTAAGGAAATACAAAACTTGAGCAGCACTACAAACTACTAGAGCTAACAGACATGGATAGAACTTCCTTCTTGATGAAAGAATACACATTTGTTTCATGGAGTATTCGCCAGACTTGACCATGTATGAGGCTCAAAGCCAAAAATCAGAAAATTTTGCAAGATTTCTAGGCTTTTTAGATGTCCTGAGGTGACAATGTATGATAAAAAGTAGGGCTAGTGAATTAACCAATCTGTAAATAGTTTTGTTCTAATTGATAAAAATAAAAGGCAACATCTTAGACATGGAATTGTTAAACCATCTCTGAGAAATGTGAGTCACGACTTATTCATTTAGGTTGGCAGCAGAGGAGCAGAAGCAACTATAGAGTGAGGGCTGTGTGTGGATGTGTTCATATTTGTAGTTTGATGATAACCATTGATGTGTGTGCGTCTCCAGGCTGTACTACAGGAATGCATTGCTAAGTAATTAACTCAATGAAAACACACCTCTCTGCTAATACTTTAATAGCTGAGTTTGAATAATGAATCCTCTTAGAAGCAGTATACTTTGTGTACTCTGTTGCTTTATGTCTCATTTTTAACTGAAGATGAAGTGAATGTAGTATTTCTTTTTTTTTTTTTTAATATGGAACGCTTCATGAATTTGCATGTCATCCTTGGGCAGGGGCCGTGCTGTATCGTTCCAGTTTTAGTATATGTGCTGCCGAAGCGAGCACTGAATGTAGTATTTCAATCACAGCTCTACCAATATCTTTATCTAGAGGCCTGTTGTCATTTTTCTCTTCTCTGAAATTTTTGTCACCAAGAAAGGCATGATTACGTTTTTTTCCTTGAAGATGAAGTGGTGGCTCAGACAGTAAAGAATCCGCCTGAAATGTGGGAGACCTGGGTTTGATCCCTAAGTTGGGAAGATCCCCTGGAGGAGGGCATGGCAATCCACTCCAGTATTTTTGCCTGGAGAATCCCCACGGACAGAGGAGCCTGTTAGGCTACAGTCCATGGGGTTGCAAAGAGTTGGGCGTGACTGAGCAACTAAGCACAGTGTAATTTTGATTAACGGCAAATATTCAAGATGTGTGAAATAGCATGATACATAACTGTATGATCTTAATTACATAAAAATGGACGCTTAATTGTCCAAATACACAAATGAGACCTAGAAGAACACATCAAATGGTAAACTGCTTGTGAATATGAATGACTTAGTTTTTTCACTTTTTTTGCACGTTAACTTTTAAGAAACAGATGTTATTATTTTTTTGAAACAAATGTTATTTAAAAAACCTTTTTAAAAAATATTTTCTGTGATTACAACAGAATGAAATTAGAAAACAGAAGCAGAAGGAAAACTGGAATTTTTACAAATACATGGAAATTTATTGTGACTCTTACATAAACCTTAACAACTGTGATGCATTGTTTCACTGATCTTTTGCATCAGTTGCATTTTAACCTGTCTGGTTCTAGAGACCAAAGTACACTTTTATCTCTTTTGTGTCCTACACTGCAGGGGTTAACAGTCAGTTGCCTGTTGCTCTGGCTAAGCCATGAGAATATCACCATGGGAAAAGAATAAAAGCAAAATATAGCAGTACAGCACAACCCAAATAAAAGTACATCGGGTTGATCAGTTGGGGCTGTCATACCCTGCTAAACTAAGGAAAAACACAGTGTGGATCTTGGAACGCCGGGTCAGCTCAAGTTCAGAACACTGCTTGTGCACACACTAAGATGTTTTCCCAAGACATATGCGGGTCTATGACCTCCAGTTAGGTGGTAGCCCTTGTACAAGAAAATAACAAAGACAGTTTAAAGTAATCAATAAAACAAGAGGCGTGACCAGGGACACAGGAAGCTGACTTCATTGTAACACGATAGATACTTTCTGCTTGCCAAGACACTAAATAAAAGTGATGTGATCCAAGAAACAGGGCTCTTGACCCAAGAGGTCTTGAGTCCCCCAGTCCCATCTTTAAAACTTTAATTCTGTCTCTAGTTTCTTTTTTCCAAACTGTGCGTCGACCGCTTTTGATACCTACCTGCTGTGCTGGCTGCAGCACTACACACTATAGAGATTCTCTACTCTGCTAAATACATGAGTTAGTACAATGAGTGCTTATAGTATATGATAATTTCCAACACTGTAGTTTTTTTATGGGCTTCCCTGCTGGCTCAGATGGTAAAGAATCTACCTGCCTTGCAGGAAATCTGGGTTTGATCCCTGGGTCGGGTCTCCTGGTGACTGGGTGATGAAGTTTCAGTAATGTTTTTTTATACAAAACATTATAATACTTGTTTAGGTAACATTATACCTAATTTTTTTAATACAAAACATTATACCTACTTGTTTAGGTAACAAGGATTGTTACCTTGAAGCGATTTCCATTGTTGACCTGGCTCTTGTGTACTCAAGCTTCCGGATACAAAGAATCACTTATTAAAACATTTTCTAAACTTCAAAGTATGTCTTTTAAATTTTTCACCACAGATTATCACTACCTCCATAATCTAAGCTGACTCTCTGTTTCTTAGGTTTGGGCGAAAGTTGATTCTCAGGTGCTGTTTGCTCCAGCTTGCCATCTCTGGGACCTGCACAGCCTTTGCTCCCACCTTCCTCATTTACTGCTTGCTACGCTTCTGGTCAGGCTGTTCTGCTGTGGCCATCATAACAAATAACTGGATGCTCAGTAAGTCAATAGTTTTGTTCTTCTTCATTTTCCAAGCCTTGAATTTGATCTTGAAATTTCACCCTTAGATGACATTAATATCCCAATTGGGTTTTCCTTTAGTTGCAGAGTGGACAAGGTCCCAGTCTAAAGCCATGGTGATAATGCTGATAACTTGTGCTGTTAGTATTGGACAGATGATGCTGGGAGGACTGGCTTTTGTCTTTCGAGAGTGGCGCACCCTACAGCTGGTGGTGTCTATACCTTTCTTCGTCTTCTCTTTCTCCTCAAGGTATGAACATCTCTCTCACTGTGTTTTAAGGGAACCTGGGATGAAAATGCTTGCTGAATTGGGATATACTGATAATCTCTCTCTCTCTCTTTTTTTTTTTAAAATTTTACTTTGCAATACTGTATTGGTTTTATTCCCTGAACCCTTTCTTATTGTTTCTGCCTAAACCAGGGTCTTTCACCTGTTTACTCTGTTCAATTTGAGATTTGAGAAGCAGAACACAGAATAACAATGAGCTTTCTGCCTGGGAGTTCCAAGTATTTTCTGCCATTTTGCTTCCTAAGTCTTACCCAGTGTTGTGCCATTGAGTTATTCCAGTACTATTTTTCTTAATATAAAATATATACTTAAGTATATTTGAAAGATAAAGCTTCAATTTTTTTGCTTTGGAATGAATATGATATAATCAAGTTCTCAATGATTTTCTATGTTGCCGATTAAATTGGATAAAGGAAGAGGCAGAAAATGTATTCATGGAGCAATTTAACAAAATAGCAGCTTAATTTCTCCAGAAGAGAAAATGACATGCAGATTGGGATGATTTACATTATGTATTCATCAGTCTGTCTTCCCTTAAGTAATTTTAATGAACATTTATTTATGGATAATCTCATCCCTACACTTAAAACCATTCTAGGGAGAGTCATATTCAGCAGATCCCAGAAAGATTGTTATGGATTTAGTACAGTGACATGAGTACAAAGAGAGAGAAATAAAAAGGATAATCCACATCAGACTCATCTGCTAAGTCATTCTATCCTCTTAACCAGGAAGGTGTGTTTATTGTCTCTGTTTATTGATAAGGAAACTGAGGCAGATGTAAATAGGTGACCCCCATTTATGTAGCTGTTGTTGTTCATTCAGTGGTGTCCGACTCTTTATGACTCCATGGACTGTAGCACACCAGGCTTCCGTACATTTGCATTCCACCGACATTGCTGGAAATAGCAGGAGTATTGACAATATTTGTTGGCCTAAAAGCATACATGGTTGGATGACATCACCAACTCAATGGATGTGAGTCTGAGTAGGTTCTGAGAGTTGGTGATGGACAGGGAAGCTTAGCATGCTGCAGTCCATGGGGTTGCAAAGTGTCGGACTTGACTGAGTGACTGAACTGAAATGCATTTGGGGGTTTCCTTTTTCAAGATAATATATATTATGAATATATGCTATGTGCACAAATGTGCTGGATTTCATGCTTAGCTTTGGAGGGAATTATGCAAATGAGGGACTCTCAAACTTAAGCTTCTTAGGCCTCTTGGAAAACCTTCTGCTGAGTAAGCAGAGAGGCAATCTGACTGTAAACTCTAAGATCCTTTGCATGTAGAACATCTTTCAGATGTACTACATAGAGTGGTCATTCTTGTATTTTCCTAGAAGTATGTAACAAAACATGAGCTCCTCTTCCTAACCCAGTACTTGAAGTGGTGAATATTGGTTTGAAGGCAAAAAGCATATGCTGTAATTAACCATATGACAAATAAGCAAGAGGGAACTGGCTGCACTTGTGGGCCCTTCTTTTATCAGGTGGCTGGTGGAATCTGCACGGTGGCTGATTATCACCAATAAAACAGATGAAGGATTAAGGGAACTTAAGAAAGTTGCACGCAGAAATGAAATGAAGAATGCTGAGGCAATCCTGAACATGGAGGTGAGCAGAAAGGGAAGATGGTTACCACTGAATGGGAGTCATAAACTCACACCTGCTTTCTCCTAATGAGATAGGCAAGCTGCTTTTCTAACAAGGGCAGCTAGTTGAGAATACAAATACCCTGGTTCTTTATGGCCATAAAGGCCATAAAGCTCATAGAGAAGAAGCTTTGAGCACTGTACAAAGCTTCTTCCTTTAGCTCACTTCCTGATCTGACTGTATAGCCTATGTACTCTCCAGGATGCCCTGACCCCTCTGTGCTCTCATTTTCAAAATTTAATGGTTGCCATTTAATTTCCTGGAGTATCCCTTAACTCCTTACCTACTCCATCATATCAACATCATACCTGTGATGGCATGTGTAATATTGTTCAGTTGCTAAGTCATGTCCAACTTTTTGTGGCCCCATGGACTGCACCTTGCCAGCCTTTCCTATCCCTCACTATCTCCTGGAGTTTGCTCAAACCCATCTCCATTGAGTGATGCCATCCAATCATCTCATCTTCTATCGTCCCCTTCTCCTCCTGCCCTCAGTCTTTCCCAGCATCATGGTCTTTTCCAATGAGTCAGCTCTTAGCAGCAGGTGGCCAAGTACTGGAGCTTCAGCATCAGTCCTTCCAATGAATATCCAGGGTTGATTTCCTTTAGGACTGACTGGTTTGATCTCCTTGCTGCCCAAAGGAACTCTCAAGAGTCTCTTGCATGCAATTCAAAAACATCAATTTTTCAGTGCTCAGTCTTCTTTATGGTCCAACTTTCACATCTGTACATGACTACAAAACCATAGCTTTGACTATACGGACCTTTGTCAGCAAAGTGATATCTCTGCTTTTTAATGAACTGTCGAGGTTTGTCATAGCTTTTCTTCCAAGGAGCAAGTGTCTTTTAATTTCATGGCTGCAGTCACCATCTATAGTGATTTTAGAGCCAAGAAAATAAAAGTTGCCACTGTTTCCACTTTTCCCCAACTATTTGTCATGAAGTGATGGGACTGGATGCCATGATCTTAGTTTTTTGAATGCTGCGTTTTAAGCCAGCTTTTTCACTCTCCTCTTTCACACTCATCAAGAGGCTTTTTTGTTCCTCTTCACTTTCTGCCATTAGAGTGGTATCTTCTGCATATCTGAGGTTGTTGATACTTCCTGGCTATCTTGATTCTAGCTTGTGAGTCTTACAGCCTGGCATTTTGCATGATGTACTCTGCATGTAAGTTAAATAAGCAGGGTCACAATGTATAGCCTTGATGTACTCCTTTCCCAGTTTTGAACCAGTTCATTGTTCCATGTCCATTCTGTTGCTCCTTGACCTGCCTATAGGTTTCTCAGGAGGCCAGTAAGGTGGTATGGTATACCCATTTCTTGAAGAATTTTCCACAATTTGTTGTGATCCACACAGTCAAAGGTTTTGGCATAGTAAATGAAGCGGAAGTAGGTGTTTTTCTGGAATTTCCTTGCCTTTTCTATGATCCAGCAGATGTTGGCAATTTGATCTCTGGTTCCTCTGCTTTTTCTAAATCCAGTTTGTACATCTGGAAGTTCTCATTTTGTGCACTTTGAAGCCTAGCTTGAAGGATTTTGAGAATCACCTTGTAGCATGTGAAATGAGTGTAATCGTGCAGTAGCGTGAACATTCTTTGGCATTGCCTTTCTTTGGGATTGGAATGAAAACTGACCTTTTCCAGTCCTGTGGTCACTGCTGAGTTTTACAAATTTACTGACATATTGAGTGCAGCATTTTAGCAACATCATCTTTTAGGATTTTAAACGGCTCAGTTGGAATTCCATCACCTCCACTAGCTTTGTTCGTAATAATGCTTCCTAAGGTCCACTTGACTTCACATTTCAGGATGTCTCACTCTAGGTGAGCAAACACACCATCGTGGTTATCTGGGTCCTTCAGACCTTTTTTTGTGTAGTTCTTCTGTGCAGTCATGCCACCTCTTCTTTTTTTTTTTTTTTTTTTTACAGTTTGGAACAGAGAAAGTTTATTACAAGTTCATACAAAGAGATGGGTGGCTCATGCCCTACCTTTTTTGATCTTCATTTTCTGAATGTTGAGTTTTATTTTTTATTTTTAAATTTTAAAATCTTTAATTCTTGCATTCAAACATGAACCCCCTCCCCCACCATTTTTCTGGGTCAGCACCAGCAAGCATGCTGCATCCTGCGTCAGACATAGACTGGCGATTCAATTCACATGATAGTATACATGTTAGAATGTCATTCTCCCAAATCATCCCACCTCTCCTCTGTAAAAGTCCGTTATACATCTGTGTCTTTCCTGTCTTGCATACAGGTCGTCATTGCCATCTTCCTAAATTCCATATATGTGTTAGTATACTGTATTGGTGTTTTTCTTTCTGGCTTACTTCACTCTGTATAATCGGCTCCAGTTTCATCCATCTCATCAGAACTGATTCAAATGAATTCTTTTAACCGCTGAGTAATACTCCATTGTGTATATGTACAGCTTTCTTATCCATTCATCTGCTGATGGACATCTAGGTTGTTTCCATGTCCTGGCTATTATAAACAGTGCTGCAATGAACATTGGGGTACATGTCTCTCAATTCTGGTTTCTGTGCCCAGAAGTGGGATTGCTGGGTCATAAGGTAGTTCTCTTTTTAATCTCTGTGGTTTTGATTTGCATTTCTCTAATAATGAGTATCTTTTCATGTGTTTGTTAGCCATCCAATGTCTTCTTTGGAGAGTCTCTTCTGCTTCTGTTAGATCCTTGCCATTTCTCTCCTTTACCGTACCCATCTTTGCAAGAAATGTTCCCTTGGTATCTCCAATTTTCTTGAAGAGATCTCTAGTCCTTCCCATTCTATTTTCCTCTGTTTCTTTGCATTTTTCACTTAAGAAGGCTTCCTTATCACTCAATGCTATTCTCTGGAACTCTGCATTCAAATGGGTTTATCTTTCCCTTTCTCCTTTGCCTTTCACTTCTCTTCTTTTCTCAGCTATTTGTGAAGCCTCCTCAGACAACCACTTTGCCTTCTTGCATTTCTTTTTCTTTGGGATGGTTTTGGTCTCTACCTCCTTACAATATTATGAATCTCCACCCATAGTTCTTCAGGCATGCTGTCTATCAGATCTAATCCCTTGAATCTATCTGTCACCTCCACTGTATAATCGAAATGGATTTGATTTAGGTCATACATGAATATATTACACTAGAAAGAAAGGACACACATCTCTCCTATCCTACTGGCACTCATCACAATACTTGGCACTATACTAGCAAATGATACTTGTTTGCTTTTGTTCAAGGGTTTGAGAGTGACGATGCAGGAGGAGCTGGAGGGAGCACAGACCAAAACTACTGTGTTTGACTTTTTCCGCACACCCAACCTGCGTAAAAGGATCTGTCTCCTCCTCTTTGTGAGGTGGGCTACCCACAATGTATGACAACTTGAATGGGAACATGAATCTGTTTATTACAAAAGGTTATGATGGTGTTGTGAGAGGGAGGGCTTATTTGTGGTTAAAAGATGAGGAAGAGAGAAAAATATGGCGAAGGAACAGGTGGACGTGGAGTACATCTCTCTCCATGGATACATCAGGAATACACCTTCAGACATAGAAGTGCATGCAGAATACCAGTTGAGAGCAGACAGGAGTACCTGACCAGTGGAAAAGAATATATAGAATCATGCAAAACTCGGTAGGATGAAGGAACTAGGGGGGAACCTGCCCTTGGTGGGAGGGGCAACTGAAGCAAGGGTCCAGTTCCCACAATGGGACTATTGTCTGAGTCAGAGGAGAAACATTTAAGGCTGAGAGTGAAACAGCTGATCTGTGGCAGCCTAAATGGAATGAGAATCAGACAGTTCTTGCTGCAGCCATACATACCCTGGACAGGGATGTGGGTCCCCTGGAAGGCATAGTGGCTGGGACCTGGAATTTGGGGATTGTGGAGTGATCCCAGGGTAAGGGCTGCTGTTGACTGTGGAGAGACAGATTGAGAGGAGGTTAAGCAGGGGGTGGATTGTGGTGGGGAATGCCGGTGGAGGAAAGCCTGGCAGCCATGGAAGCAAGGTGATACTGCTGAGTCACACATAGGGGATGGAGCCATCACCGTAGCCTCTCTCTCTCCCCACACACCAGCATCGGTAGCTGAACAATAGAGAGCCTGGCCAATCAAATGCCTGACGCACTGAACTAAAGAGCAGGACCCCACTCAGAGTGCTCCTTTCAGTGACTGATATGCCGATCTACAGAGTAGGACTCCAGCCAGGGGGACCCCTCTATGTGCCTGATGCATAGAACAAGAGAGAAGGACTCCAGGCAAGGGAGCCCTGCAAGGGCCTGAATGGGTGGAGCTACGGAAAAAGAATGGCCAAAGAGGCCTTCTGATTGCCAGCTACAAGAGGCTCGAAGAAAGACTCTGATAGGGCCATAACTCCTGCAGCAGAGGCAGTCTGTGTCCCTGCACACTTGGTGCCGCCAGGGTCCCTGCAAGCCAAGCAGCTGTGCCACCTTCATGCTCAACTCTCACTGGGGCAGAGCTGCCACAGGCAAAAAAGTCTTGCGTCTATGCACACAAGGTCACTTCAGCCGTGTCCAACTTTTTTTGACCCTGTAGACTGTGGCCTGCCAGGCTTCCCTGTCAGGGAGGGTGGTTCTCCAGGCAAGATACTAGAGCATACTGGCCAATACTGGTTGCCGTACCCTTTCAAATCACTCTATTTCCTGCTGCTCTAGCTGCCAACTTCCCTGTGTACCTGGTGCTGCCAGAACCCCTGTGATCCAAGCAGCTGCACCACCTCCACACCTGGCCCTCACAGAGGCAAACCTGAAACCTCCAGGGCAACCTCAGAGGCAAACCCCAGTGGATGACCCACATGTAGAGGTGAAAATAAAACCATGGTTGAAACCCAGGGGCAGTGTGGCTAGGGAAGAAGACCCAAAACCTTCCCACCAGCTGAACAAGCTGCAGATGAAATCCACATGATCAACTAGGTGGACTCTGTGTCTATGGAGTATATAAAAGGTTGTTGAGAGCTCTCACAAAAGAAAACACATTAGTTCTGATAGCTGTGGGCCTTGGAAGCAAGAACACATAGGAGTAAGACCAGATTAGAACCTGAGCTGCCCCCACAGCAGGTCCAGAGGTCAGCACAGTGTTGGAGAGCATCCTAGGGAGGTGAGGTGAACTGTGACTCCCAGCGAGGGAAAGGACTCTGACAGCAGTGACTCAAGAAAAACATTTATTATTCTTACGTTTTGACTTGTTCTGTAGATTCTTTTGAATTTTTTCTTTTTTATTTTTCCTCTTTTCCTCCCTCTGCTGTAGTTGTCAATTTTATTGGCACTATGAAACCTAATAAAGCTTTTGAGCTTTTTTTTTTCAGTGACTTTTTTTAAATTGTTGATATAAACCTCTGCCTCTATATTGGGCTTTTGCAGTTCTGTGAAGTTTTCCTTTTTTTTTTTTTTCCTCTTTTTAAAATTTTAATCTTTTAAACCTATAACTATTTTTCTACATTTTATTCCTTTGTTTGCTTTTCCTACTGTTCTTTTCCCCTTGCAGTTAATCATTAATGTATACAAATCTTCTTCATCTACCTCTATTTAACTTTGCATATCTATTCTTTCTTTCCTGTCTCTCTTTCCTTTCCTTGCAACATAATTGTTAGTTTTGTTTTCATTGCTTTATTCCCCTCTTGGCACCTTGCTTTAGTTTTGTTTTCCAGTTTGTCTTTTAGTTAGTTTTGTTCTTAACTGGTAAATATAATTTTTGATTTCTTTGTTTGCCAGGTCAATCTACTGTACTTTATTTTTGTTGGACTATTTTCACTTTGCTTATGGGTGTATATGTATATGTGTATATTCCATTATTTTGATTATTATTTGCCTGACTTTGTAACCGCCATTTGTCTGAGGTTCCTCTTTGGTTTCTCATTTTTGCATTTTTGTTTTAATCTCACTTAATTCCATAACAAGCCACTTGTGGAATCTTAGTTGCTGACCAGAGGTCAAGCCCTGACCCTTGGAGTGGGAGCACCTACTCCAAGACCCTAGACTTGTATCAGAGAACTAACCCGAGGGAGTACCAAACAGTGAGAACTCACACAAAGGAAACCACTTGAATATAAGACCCCACATCACCCAACCACCAGTAGCACCCTCTGAGTGCTATAGCGTTTAGATGAGGACGCCTCATCTAAACAACAAACAACACAACAATAAAAACCCAATCATCAGCAGACAGGATTACCACCTCACTCAGCCTTGCCCATCAGAGGAAAAACAAACAAACAAATAAACAAGCAAACAAAAACTCAGCACAAATCTCACCCTATATGAAGCTTATACAAACCACTGCACCAACCTTAGGAGGGCAGAAACCAAAAGGAAGAAAGAATTCAACCTTGAAGTCTGGGAAAAGGAATCTCAAACACAATAAGTTAAAAAAATTAATGAAAAGGCAGAGATATACTACACAAATGAAGGAGCAAACTAGAAACACAGAAGTCTAAATAAATGAAGAGGAAATAGGCAAACTACCTGAAAAACAATTCAGAATAATGATAGTAAAAATGATCAAAAACCTTGAAAACAAAATGAAGAAAATACAAGAATCAATTAACAAAGACCTAGAAGAACTAAAGAATAAACATACAGAGACAAACAACACAATTACCAAAATTAAAAATACTCCAGAAGGAATCAATAGCAGAATATCTGAAGCAGAAGAATGAATCACTGAGCTGGAAGATAAAATGATGGAAATAACTTCTGAAAAGCAGGATAAAGTAAAGGAATGAAAAGAACCGAGGATAGTCTCAGAGACCTCTGGGACAATATCAAATGCACCAGCATTTGAATTATAGGGGTCCCAGAAGAAGAAGAGAAAAACAAAGTTTATGAGAAATTTTTTGAAGAGGTTATAGTTGAAAATTTCCCTAGCATGGAAAAGGAAATAGTCAATCAAGTCCAAGAGGCACAAAGACTCCCATATAGAATAAACCCAAGGAGAAACACACCAAGACATATACTAAACAAACTAACAAAGACTAAGTACAAAGAAAGAATAGTAAAAGCAGCAAAGGAGAAACAACAAGTAACATACAAGGCAAACCCCATACACCTAACAGCTGATCTTTCAGCAGAAACTCTGCAGGCCACAAGGGAATGGCAGGATATATTTACAGTACTGAAATGGAAAAATCTACAATGAAGATTATAGTACCCAGCAAGGATCTCATTCAAAATTGATGGAGAAATAAAAAGCTTTTCAGACAAACAAAAGTTAAGAGAATTCAGTATCACCAAACCAGCTTTACAACAAATGTTAAAGGGACCTGTATAGGGTCAAGAAATACAAGAGAAGAAAAAAGATCTACAAACTCAACCCCAAACAATTAAGGAAATGGCAATAGAAACATTGTAACCACATGGACTGTAGCCTATCAGGCTCCTCCATGGGATTTTCCAGGCAAGAGTGCTGGAGTGGATTGCCATTTCCTTCTCCAGGGGATCTTGCCGACCCAGGAATCAAACCCGGGTCTCCCACATTGCAGGCAGACACTTTACCGTCTGAGCCACCAGGGAAGCCCTAATAGGAACATACACATCAATAATTACTTTAAATATAAATAGATTAAATGCTCCAACCAAAAGACAGACTAGCTGAATGAATACAAAAACAAGACCCATATATATGCTGTCTATAAGAAACCCACTTCAGACCTCAAGACACGTACAGACTGAAAGTCAGGGGATGGAAAAATATATTCCATGCAAATGGGAAGCAAAAGAAAGCTGGAGTAGTGATCCTCATATCAAATAAAAACAGACCTTAAAGAATACTACAAGAGATACAGAAGGACACTGCATAAAGAGCAAGGGATCAATCCAAGAGGAAGACCAACAATTGTAAATATCTATGCACCCAACATAGGAGCACCTCAGTACATAAGACAAACACTGCTGCTGCTGCTGCTAAGTTGCTTCAGTCGTGTCTGACCCCATAGATGGCAGCCCACCAGGCTCCCGCATACTTGGGATTCTCCAGGCAAGAACACTGGAGTGGGTTGCCATTTCCTTCTCCAATGCATGAAAGTGAAAAGTGAAAGTGAAGTTGCTCAGTCGTGTCAGACTCTTAGCGACCCCATGGACTGCAGCCTACCAGGCTCCTCTGTCCATGGATTTTCCAGGCAAGAGTACTGGAGTGGGGTGTCATTGCCTTCTCCGAAGACAAACCCTAACAGACATAAAAGGAGAAATTGACAGTAACACAATAATAGTAGGAGACTTTAACACCCCACTCACACCAATGGACACATCATCAAAACAGGAAATTAATAAGGAAACATAGGTCTTATGATGTATTAGATGAGATGGATCTCATTTATATCTTCAGGACATTCCATCCAAACGCAGAAGAATACACCTTCTTTTCAAGTGCACATTGAACATTCTCCAGGATAGACCACATCTTGGGTCACAAATCAAATCTCAGTAAATTTAAGAAAACTGAAATTGTATCAAGCATCTTCTCTGATGACAATACTGTGAGACTAGATATCAATTACCAGAAAAAAAGTGGTAAGAAACACAAACACATGGAGATTAAACAACATGTTTCTAAATAACCAACAGGTGACTGAAGAAATAAAAAGGGAAATCAAAACATTTCTAGAAACAAATGACAATGAAAACACGACAACTCAAAACCTATGGGATACCGCAGAAGCAGTTCTAAGAGGGAAGTTTATAGCAGTACAATCCTACCTCAAGAAACAAGAAAAACATCAAATAGAAAACCTAACATTACACCTAAAACAACTGGAAAAAGAAGAACAAAAAAACCCCCAAAATTAGTAGAAGGAAAAAAATCATAAAGATCTGAGCAGAAATAAATGAAAAAGAAATGAAGGAAACAATAATAAAGAATAATAAAACTAAAAGCTTGCTCTATGAGAAGATAAAATTGACAAGCCTTTAGCTAGACTCATCAGGAAAAAAAGAGAGGAGAATCAAAACAAAATTAAAAATGAAAAGTGAGAGGTTACAACAGACAATGCAGAAATACAAAGGATTATAAGAGATTATTATGAACAACTATATGGCAATAAAATGGATAACCTGGAAGAAACAGGCTGATTCTTAGAAAAGTTCAATCTTCCAAGACTAAATCAGGAAGAAATAAAAAATATGAACAGCCCAATTACAAGCACTGAAATTGAAGCAGTGATCAAAAATCTCCCAAAAAACAAAGTCCAGGACCACATGGCTTCACAGAAGAATTCTATCAAATATTTAGAGAAGAGCTAACATCTATCCTTCTAAAACTCTTGTCAAAAAATTGCAGAGTAAGGAACACTTCCAAACTCATTCTATGAGGCCACCATCACCCTGATACCAGAACCAGACAAAGATAACACAGAAAAGAAAACTACAGGCCAAAATTACTGATGAACATAGATGCAAAAATCCTCAACAAAATTTTAGCAAACAGAATTCAGCAACACATCAAAAAGCTCATATACCTTGATCATGTTGGGTTTATTCCAGGAATGCAAGGATTCTTCAATATAAGCAAATCAATCAATGTGATATACTATATTAACAAATTGAAAGATAAAACCATATGACAATCTCAGTAGATGCAGAAAAAGCCTTTGACAAAATTCAGCACCCATTTATGATTAACAGCCTTTAAAAAATGGGCATAGAAGGAACTTACCTCAACATAGTAAAGGCCGTATATGATAGGCCTACAACAAACATTATTCTCAATGGTGAAAAAATGAAAGCATTCTCCCTAAGCTCAGGAATAAGACAAATATGTCCACTTTCACCACTATCATTCAACATAGTTCTGGAAACACTAGCTACAGCAATCAGAGAAGAAAAAGAAATAAAAGGAATCCAGATTGGAAAAGAAGAAGTAAAGCTCTCACTGTTTGCAGATGACATGATGCTGTACATAGAAAACCCTAAAGATACTATCAAAAAATCACTAGAGCTAATCAGTGAATTTAGTAAAACTGCATGATACAGAAATCAGTTGCATTTCTATATATTAACATTGAAAAATCAGAAAGAAAAATTAATGAATCAATCCCATTCACCATTGCAACAAAAAGAATTAAATATCTAGGATAAACTTACTAAGGAGACAAAATGACTACACAGAAAATTATAGGACACTAATGAAAGAAATCAAAGATGACATAAACAGATGGAGAGATAGTCCATGTTCCTGGGTAGGAAGAATCGATATTGTGAAAATGACTATACCACCAAATGTAATCTACAGATTCAATGCCATCCCTATCAAATTACCAATGACATTTTTCACAGAACTAGAACAAAAAGTTTCGCAATTCATATGGAAACACAAAAGATCCTGAATAGCCAAAACAGTCTTGAGAAAGAAGAATGGAGTTGGAGGAAATCAACCTTCCTGAATTCAGATTACACTACAAAGCTACAGTCATCAAGATAGGATGGTACTGGCACAGAAACAGAAATCTAGACCAATGTAACAAGATAGAAAGCCCAGAAACAAACCCATGCACCTATAGGTACCTTATTTTTGACAGAATAGGTAAGAATACACAGTGGGTGCAAAGACAACCTCTTCAATAAATGGTGCTGGGAAAACTGGACAGCTGCATGTAAAAGAATGAAATTAGAACACTTCCTAACACCATACACAAAAATAAACTCAAAATGGATTAAAGACCTAAATGTAGAACTAGAAACTATAAAACTCTTAGAGAAAAACATAAGCAGAACACTCCATGACATAAATCAAAGCAAGATCCTCTATGACCCACCTCCTAGAGTAATGGAAATAAAAATAAAAGTAAACAAGTGGGGCCTGATTAAACTTACAAGCTTCTGCGCAGCAAAGGAAATTATAAGCAAGGTGAAAAGGCAAACCTAGAATGGGAGAAAATAATAGGAAATCGTGGCAGATTCATGTTGATGTATGGCAAAACCAATACAATATTGTAATTAACCTCCAATTAAAATAAATAAATTTAAATTAAAAAAAACTGACAAAGGACTATTTTCCAAAATAAACAACCAGCTCATACAACTCAATGCCAGAAAAACAAACAACCCAATCAAAAAGTGGGAAAAAGACCTAAACAGACATTTCTCCAAAGACATGCAGATGGCTAACGAACACATGAAAAATCCTCAACATTGCTCATTGGTAGAGAAATGTAAATTAAAACTACAATGAAATATCATATCACCTCACACTGATCAGAATGGCCATCATCAAAAAGTCTACAAACAATAAATGCCAGAGAGGGTATGGAGAAAAAGGAATGCTCTTTCACTGTTGGTGGGAATGCAAATTGACATAGCCACTGTGGAAGATGGCATGAATAAAACCTCCATATGACCCAGCAATCCCATTTCTAGGTATATACCCTGAGGAAACCAAAACTGAAACAGACACACATACCCCAGTGCTCATTGTAGCGCTATTTACAGTAGCTAGAACAGGGAAGCAACCTAGATGTCCTTCGACAGATGAATGGATAAAGAAGTTGTGGTACATATACACAATTGAATGTTATTCAGCCATAAAATGGAAAGCATTTGAGTAAGTTCTGATGAGGTGGATGAACCTAGAACCTACTATACAGAGTGAAGTGAGTCAAAAAGAGAAAGATAAATATCGTATTCTAACATATATATATATGGAATCTAGAAAAATGGTAGTGAACAATTTATTTACAGGGCAGCAATGGGGAAACAGACATAGAGAATAGATTTATGGACACGGGGAGAGGGAAGGAGAGGGTGAGATGTATGGAAACAGTAACATGGAAACTTTCACTACCATATGTAAGGTAGCCAACTGGAGTTTGTGGTATGGCTCAGGAGACTCAAACAGGGTCTCTGTGTCAACCTGGAGGGGTGGGGTGGGGTGGGGAATAGGAGGGAGGTTCAAAAGGGAGGGGGTATGTATACCTATGGCTGATTCATGTTGAGGTTTGACAGAAAACAACAAAATTCTGTAAAGCAATTATCCTTCAATAAAAAAATTTAAAAAGAAAGATGAGGAAAACATAGCAAATAAAATTCACATGGAGCTGACTATATTATGAACAGTTCATTATGTCATATCACACTATCAGTCTCCTCATTGATGTTGAGAACTTCTACTGCAGTACAGATTTGCATACTGAATTATCGTTATTTTTTCTTTCAGTTTTCATTGATGCAAGTGTTGCAAACAGAAACATGAAGAGATCAAGAATATATATGTAAATCAATGAGTATGTCAGTATGCAAAAATGTAACCAACATACAGATCAAGATAGAAAATTGTAAATCCCATGGAGTCCCCCAGTACCACCACCACCAGCACTACCCCTATTCTCTCCTCAACTACCCTCTCCTTTGACAAACAAAACTTAACAGCTGTTCTGCTCTCCTTCGCTATAGACGTGTGTGCCCTGATCTCGAGCTTCACATAATGTAAATTATAAAGGGTTCTGGAACGGCCCCTGCATCTCATGCTCACTCATGTAGATTCACGCATTCAGCTGCATGTAACAGTAGATGATTCTCCTCCCTAGTGTTTTTGTTTCCCATTCCATGAATACACTACAATGTTTATATGTACTTTAATATTGATGGACTTTTGTTTACAATTTGGATACATTTTGTGTGTGTGTTAGCACATGGCCTTCTGTGAAAGTCTTGTTTGTTATCTCTTGAGGGAATGCCTTGGTAGAGTCAGGAGGAGAAATTTTAGATTCTGAATTTTTGAAGATGTATGCACATGGACCAAAAAAGCACACAGGACAGTATATATCACTGCCAAACTTGAAGTGACTATTGAACAGTATATTTTATCTCTTCCCAGACATATCTCAGTAGACTGCTGATTCACTTAACTACATTGTGCTTTTTTGACCTTTTCATATCCACTAGGACATGAACTTACGTTTCTGAATCATAGATGATCAGAATGGAAGGGAGAAGTACAGATAATGGTCAAGAGAAGCCCTGTTTGCAATTGCTCTAGTGGTTTCTTCTCTTGCAATGTCTCAGTCTAGATCTCTCTGGTGAAGGAGAGCCTTAAAGTGGATTCCATTCCCTTAGGTGCTCCTTGGTTAAAAGGTAGATCCTCACCGGGGATCTTTGATTCCATATCTGGTGGTACAGTTGGTGCATGTTTGCTTTCCTGCATTCTTACATCTTCTTTTAGCCCCATGAAATCTGATATGAACTTTAAATTTCCTAGAATTCTATTTGGACACCAGCATACTATGCTGCCAAGTCAAGGGGACACAGGTAGCTTCTTTGCAGTTTCAGTCACTAGTTGAGAAAAGGGAAGTGCTTTACAGTATTGGCTTTGGGGGAAGAAAGGGAGGACTCTCTGCATACAGACAACCCTCAAAAAGAAGTTATTTCCCTAAATTTTTAGTTTTCATGCTTATGTTTTCAAATTCTCTGTACCAACCAGTTTGGCGAATGAGTCACATTATATTTTTTACCGACAACTCTTTGCTTAGAGACTCCAAAAAGGACAAAAGGAATATTGTTTTCATTTACAGCCATGTAATTATTTATGGTAACGTTACCACCTAAAATTGAAGAAACTAGGTTGAGACTTTATTCTTCAGCCACCTGGGCGGATAAAGTCATCAGCTGCAGCACCTGGGCTCTCAATCTTACGGCTTGCGTCTTTCTTCTTTTGTTCACTGCAGGTTTGCTGTCACAGTACCCCTTTATGGCATCTCTATGAATCTACAGCACTTTGGAAGCAATATATTCCTGTTCCAGGTCATCTTTGGAGCTCTCACCACCTTAGCCCGATGTCTCGCACTTGTAGTACTGAATCACAAGGGCCGTCGACCAACGCAGATGTTTTTCTTGTTCCTGGTGGGAGTTTCCATTTTGGCCAACACGTTTGTGCCCCCAGGTGAGAGGAGAGTGGACTTTGGGGAAAGGAAGGGTCTTTTCCCCATCCGTCAGGGACTGTAATTGGTCACCCTTGTCTGAAATTAGGTTTAAAGAAAGGTTCATATTTTGAGCTAAGTATTCCCCCAAAACAATCTGATGATTTATGAGATTTTCTGTTAATATTTTTTTGGGAAAAAAACAGAGGTCAGTGAAGGGCAAATAAGGCATCTTCATCAGATCATGGAAGTGTCTATAAACTGGTAGCATTTATTCCAGACTATCTCCCTAGGGAGCACTTGTTCTCTTGCCCTTTGTCCATTCACACTTTGAATAACAAGTATGGGGGGAGGGCTGAGGCTTTGCACTTATATCCCAGATGACGATCACTTATATTCCAGTATGCACTTATATCCCAGTATGATCACCCTTTTTTTGCCCTCTTTGTTAACACCTTTGATGACTGGTCCACTTTCCCATCTCTAGTATACACATGTGAGTGGGCTGTTAAATCACCATGAGTACAGCTCTTGCTTATGGTAGTCTCCCAGGAAATGACAAAAAAAATTCTCCTTTTTCCAAGGAATGAAGGAGTAAACAGCAGGAACAGGATTTAAGCAGATTAAAATCCCTGTCCATTCCATGTTAGATTACTTTATAAGTTAATAGAGCAAAAATACGTATGGATTAGGAGAACCATAATGGACACAATATTTCACCATTTCCCAGTGCAGGAATGTGCTGCACAGCATTAGAGATGGGCGGGCTCTGCTCCTCAGAATGTCACTAATGACACAAGCTTACTCCCTTACAAGAGTGTTCTTTACAATGTTATAAAGTCATAACTAGATTTCTTTTTATACTGTGCAGAGAACTGTTTCTCCAATTTTTTTGAAAGGTCCCATTATCCAAACAGAAGTTTCCTTCCTTGGTTCCTCACGTCTAACATTGATGTAGACCTGGGTTCTCTTTAGCCTTTCCACTAACAGAGCAGTCCTGTCTTTCTATTACTCTCTGGTGCCATACCTATGGCAATACTGTTTCTACACTAGGTCAGCTGACTCACTGAGGTTTGCCTAAGAGTTTCCTAATTTTTTCCATGAGAATCCCACATTGCTAAAACCTCCTAAATCCCGAGGAACACAGGATGACTGGTCACTTTAAATTCTACACTGTAATTGTGAAGTCCTTAACTTTAGAGCTGAGTCTTCCGCATGACAACTCTACCTTCTACAATAAAAATATAACAATATGGGACAGAATAAATAGATGCAAATTTCTGCCAGACTCACTTTTTCTTCCTGTTCTCTGGCAAATCTCAGATATGCAGAGAGATTTGCTATAATTAATCCAGATCATTTTATGTACATTTTACAACCTATGTTGATAATTTTATATCTCTCAGATTACAAAAGACTCCATGATCTCTGCTATTGTAATATTTTCTTTTTTTAATTTTTTTATTTAAATTTTTTTTTTTTACTTTACAATACTGTATTGGCTTTGCCATACATTGACATGAATCCACCACAGGTGTACATGAGTTCCCAACCCTGAAGCCCCCTCCCACCACCCTCCCTGTATCATCTCTCTGGGTCATCCCAGTGCACCAGCCCCAAGCATCCTGTATCCTGTATGGAACCTAGACTAGCGATTCGTTTCTTACATGATTATTACTCAGCCATTAAAAAGAATACATTTGAATCAGTTTTAATGAGGTGGATGAAACTGGAGCCAATTATACAGAGTGAAGTAAGCCAGAAAGAAAAACACCAATACAGTATACTAACACATATATATGGAATTTAGAAAGATGGTAATGATAACCCTATATGTGAGACAGCAAAAGAGACACAGATGTAAAGAACAGACTTTTGGACTCTGTGGGAGAGGGAGAGGGTGGGATGATTTGGGAGAATGGCATTGAAACATGTATGCTATTGTAATATTTTCTACAACCAACGTTCAAATAGTCTGTGGAGCTGTTGGTGTTGACTAAACTAAGAGTTGCTGGACTCTGACTGGTTCCACACAGTTGTCTTACCCTCTCTCCAGAAATGCAGGCTCTGCGTGTGGCTTTGGCAAGTGTGGGAATCACCTGTGTTGCCGCTGCTGTCACCAGTTACTGCGTCCACTGTGATGAGCTCATGCCCACTCTTCTCAGGTATAAGACTTTTTATATCTCAGGAAGCCTAGTTAAAGTTTGATATATAGTGTCCAATAGTTTAATAAAATTTGTGGTTTAGGGAAGGGACCAGGAAAATGTTCTAATTCCACATATAAGAAGGTGGTAGTTTACCATTTGTAAGTTCCAGGTATGAGTGCAAAACAGAAATACAAAATACTGAATCAGTCAGTTCTAGTGAGGTGGATGAACCTAGAGCCTGTTATACAGAGTGAACTAAGTGAGAAAGAGAAAGACAAATATCATATACTAAGGCATGTATAGAGCTTCCCTGGTAGCTCAGACAGTAAAGCGTCTGCCTCCAATGTGGGAGACCCATGTTTGATCCCTGGGTCGGGAAGATCCCTTGGAGAAGGATATGGCAACCCAGTCCAGTACTGCTGCTGCTGCTGCTAAGTCGCTTCAGTTGTGTCCGACTCTGTGTGACCCCAGAGACGGCAGCCCACCAGGCTCCCCCATCCCTGGGATTCTTCAGGCAAGAACATTGGAGTGGGTTGCCATTTCCTTCTCCAATGCATAAAAGTGTAAAGTGAAAGTGAAGTCGCTCAGTCGTGTCCAACTCCTAGAGACCCCATGGACTGCAGCCTACCAGGCTCCTCAGTCCATGGGATTTTCCAGGCAAGAGTACTGGAGTGGGATGTCATTGCCTTCTCCACTCTTGCCTGGAAAATCCCATGGACTGAGGAGCCTGGTAGCCTACAGTCCATGGGGTCGCAAAGAGTTGGACACGACTGAGTGACTTCACTTTAAGGCATGTATATGGAATCTAGAAAAATGGTATTGATAAACCTCCTTGCAGGGAAGGAATGGAGATGCAGACATAGAGAACAGACCTGTGGACACAGTGAAGGAGGAGAGAGTGGGTCAAATGGAGAGAGTAGTATAAACATACATACACTGCTGCTGCTGCTGCTGCTGCTAAGTCGCTTCAGTTGTGTCCGACTCTGTGCGACCCCATAGACAGCAGCCCACCAGGCTCCCCCGTCCCTGGGATTCTCCAGGCAAGAACACTGGAGGGGGTTGCCGTTTCCTTCTCCAATGCACGAAAGTGAAAATTGAAAATGAAGTCACTGAGTCGTGTCCAACTCTCAGCGACCCCATGGACTGCAGCCCACCAGGCTCCTCCATCCATGGGATTTTCCAGGCAAGAGTACTGGAGTGGGGTGCCATCGCCTTCTCCGACACATACACTACTGTGTGTAAAATAGGTATCTGGTGAGAAGCTTCTGTATAACACAGGAAGCCCGACCTGGTGTGTGACTATCTAGGGGGATGGGGGAAGGGAAGGAGGCTCAAGAGGGAGAGGATATATGTATAATTATGGCTGATTTGTGTTGTTGTATGGCCAAAACCAATACAATATTTTAAAGAAATTTTCCTTCAATTTAGATTTTAAAATTTTTTTTAAAAAAATCAAAAATAAATAAATAAATAAATAAAGGCAAAAAAATAAAAAAATAAAAAAATAATAATGAATGAAAATAGGTTACTGAATTTTTATACAGAACATAAATATTTTAAATATTCATGAAAATAAAGACAAAAATAAATGCCTAGAAAAGAAATGGGAAATACCAAAAATATTAGGAAATAACACCAAAAAATGGATTTAATTTTAATCACTGTTGACTTTGGATATGGATTTTCTAAAGAGTGATTTTTTTAAAATTTTTTTAATTTTAAAATCTTTAATTCTTACATGCGTTCCCAAACATGAACCCCCTCCCACCTCCCTCCCCATAACATCTCTCTGGGTCATCCCCATGCACCAGCCCCAAGCATGCTGTATCCTGCGTCAGACATAGACTGGCGATTCAATCCTTACATGATAGTATACATGTTAGAATGCCATTCTCCCAAATCATCCCACCCTCTCCCTCTCCCTCTGAGTCCAAAAGTCCATTATACACATCTGTGTCTTTTTTGCTGTCTTGCATACGGGGTCGTCATTGCCATCTTTCTAAATTCCATATATATGTGTTAGTATACTGTATTGGTGTTTTTCTTTCCGGCTTACTTCACTCTGTATAATCAGCTCCAGTTTCATCCATCTCATCAGAACTGATTCAAATGAATTCTTTTTAACGGCTGAGTGTGTATATGTACCACAGCTTTCTTATCCATTCATCTGCTGATGGACATCTAGGTTGTTTCCATGTCCTGGCTATTATAAACAGTGCTGCGATGAACATTGGGGTACATGTGTCTCTTTCAATTCTGGTTTCCTCGGTGTGTATGCCCAGCATGATCCAAAAATCTGCAAGCAATAAATGCTGGAGAGGGTGTGGAGAAAAGGGAACCCTCCTACACTGTTGGTGGGAATGCAAACTAGTACAGCCACTATGGAGAACAGTGTGGAGATTCCTTAAAAAATTGCAAAGAGTGATGTTTTAATATACAAAGATAATTATCACCAAGTTTATTGAAGAAGATGACTTGGTGCCATGTACTATACTAAGCAGTATTTCAATGCATCTGTTTAAAATGATGAAAATGGGTCTAACACATCTCGATCTTGTCAAAGACAGATGGAAAATCACAGAGTAAATCAGAAAATCAAGTGTTTTTCATAAAGCCCATGTATATATAATAATTATGTTTTATTGTATTACATAATCACATCAAAAAATAGATCATAAGTTACATATGTGGATTTTTACTGGATTATTATATATTCTTGTTTATCCCTTAGGGCAAAAGCTTTTGGATTAGATGCAATGGTTAGTAGGTGTGGGTCAGCACTGGCTCCTCTCCTAATGACCCTAGTGGTGTATCTACCCACCCTGCCCTGGATCATCTATGGAGTCTTTCCCATCATTGCTGGTCTTGTTGTCCCATTCCAACCTGAAACCAAAAATATGCCTCTGTCTGACACTATCCAGGATGTGGAAAATACGTGAGTAAACCTTCTACCATCTCCTGGGAAGGACTGTGTGCTTTGGATATGTGAGTGAAAAAGCAACACACCAGTTGGGTCCTTCATATCACTGGGGGAGATAAGCCTTGCCTGGGATACTTCCATCTCAGGCCATTGCCTTCATGAGTGGTGAGGTCATGTCTATCCATTACAAGTTCCAGTCTAGACTGCAGAGATCCTCCATACCTTGTTCTTGTTGGTAGTTTTAGTCCTAAAGAGATGATAATTAGCTCTATTGTGATGGCATATCTTCCTGCCCTCATGATGGTATTTAATGATGCTCAGATCCACAAGAAAGAAAAAATTAGTTGCTCAGTTGTATCTGGCTCTTCGTGACTCCATGGACTGTAGCCCTCCAGGTTCCTCTGTGCGTGGAATTCTCCAGGCAAGAATACTGGAGAGTGTAGCCATTCCCTTCTCTAGGGGATCTTCCCAACTCAGGGATCCATAAGAGCCTGAGATATAAAAAAGGACATTTTAATCAGGAGGCATGGTCACTCATACAGAATGACTGGGAGTGTCATGCTATATCAACAACAACTTGACCAAAATATTTAGCTAGACAAGTCTTATCTCAGTGGAAAAACATGGACAGAAGTCTGAGAAGATTGAATAAATAATGAGAGATGAGGAAGTGGAAACAATAAGTGTAAACAGCACTTTAGAGAAATCTCACTGTATGCAGTTGAGATTAGGAAAACCACCTGAAATGGCTGATAGTTGGAGGGGGACAGAGGACAAGAGCAAAACCAATACAGTATTGTAAAGTAAATAAAATAAAATAAAATAAAAAATAAAAGGAATCTTTATTAAAAAAATAATAATAACAAGCAATATTTCACAGAGTTTCACTACTGGTTAGAAGTAATGAACTGAACTCTTTGAGGTTTTGGTCATTTCTTTATTGTTTCCCATTCTTGTTTGAGTACAATGTGTTAGTCATTCATGCGGTATCATTCAGTGCCCAGAGTCAAATAGATCTGGGATATGAAAATAACTCATATTTAAATGTATGTGTTTCTAACATCATATATTTTGTTGTTTGCAATTAATGGGTTCTAACCTCATGAAGATATTTGGATTTTTTGTTTTATAAAACAATTTTCCTAATTTGAGTTAAGGCATTTCAACTAACTAGATAAGATCTCTTTCTCTGAGCAAGAGAGATTCAAAAACTTTGAGAGAAAAATTAATTATTGTTAAAAATGGAACAAGCTGTAGAAATTATGCTATTACAATGATTATTTACACTTTTTTCTTGGTATGAAATTGTTGGTATTTATTATAGTTTAAAACAAATAAATCATATTATAGCAAAAAAAATGAAATGGTAATAGAGAAATTAATCTTGTTTATGAGCCTGTAAGATTCAGGCAAATTTTGTCACTACACTTCAAGGATAGGAGGAAAAAGAAACTAGTAGATGTATTTTAATGTGAGAAATATGGTATCTTTGCGACATTGGGCTTCTATGTGGAACTTAATTAGTTCCACAAACTGAGTGAATCACACAACAGAAATATATTTTCTCACAGTTTGGGAGCTTGGAAGTCCAAGCTCAAGTTGTTGGTAGGGCCACACCCCCTCTGAAGGCTCTAGGAAAGGGTCTGATTCAGGTCTTTCCCGGCTTCTGGTAGTTCCTTGGCTTGTGGCAGCATAACTTCAATCTTCATATGGCATCTCCCTGGTATGCCTCTATGTCCAAATATCCTCTTTGTATAATGACACCGGTCAAATTGGTTTAGAGACACGACCTACTCCAGGATGATCTCATCTTCATTAATTATAACTGCAAGAACCGTGCTTCCAAATATGATAATGTCACATTCTTAGATACTGAGAGTTAAGATTGGATATATGAATTTTTTTATTTCCAGCTTTATTGAGGTATAATCGACAAATTAAAATTATTTAGGATGTACAATAGGATTTTTAAAAGGTATACAATGTGATGATTCAACACATTTATTTTTTAAGAAACTTTTTCTTTTATTAACACAACTTTTTAAATAACATATGAATTTTTGAAGGGACACATTTCAATGCATAACAAATGGGGTTAACATTTCCCATTTGCTTCTTGACTTTCCAAAGATGTCCTTGGCCAGAGATCTAAAGAGACAAATGGGAGTAGCATCCTTCAAATTTGCTTTCTTGTCAACAGCTTTTGCAGCATCAGTGTCAATCTCTCATGGATTTTACTGGATTATAAAAAGCTGATGGTTAGAGGATCAGTTTGTACTTGTGCAGGGGGGGCATCCAAACATTTTTTTTCTGTTTTTTAATGTTTGTTTCTATTTGCTAATTGATTGGTTGATTTGCTTCTGTTTTGTTTTTCCAGCAAAAGAGTCTCAAGAGAAGCAAAAGATTTCTACATGAAAGTGACAAAATTTTAAGTGGATTTCATGAGATGACTGGTGAGGAAAATAAAAACATGAAGAAAAAAATGGGAGTTTACCTTTATCTTTACATACTAACAAGAAAATATACTGTAAAATGAATCCCATTTACAATCATGGCATTAATTTGCAATTAAACAGGAGACATGTGTCCAATCCCTGGGTTGGGAAGATCCCCTGGAGAAAGGGGTGGCTACCCACTCCAGTATTCTTGCCTGAGACATCCATGGACAGGGGAACCTGGTGGGCTACCGTCCATGGAGTCACAGAGTCAGACACAGCTGAGCAACTAAGCATATACCCACATACAAACATAATTTCTTGGAATATAATTCCATGATCAGAACAATGGTTCCCACATAGAATGAATGTTAGAAAACATTTTTTTCTCTTCTACTCCTGAAGGAGTTTGGGTAAAATGGGTTATATGTCTTTCTTAAATAATTGGTAAAATTTCCAGTGAAGATACCGGTAGTTTTCTTTGTGGGAGGATGTTTAACTGTAGGTTTATTTTATGTAACAGATGTAAGACTATTCAGTTTATCTTTTTTCTTCATTTATAGGTTCTATCATCATCATATATCTTATTTTCCTATAACTTTCCTCTACCTGGTAATGTTTGATGGATGCCAAGCATTGTGACTCAATTTCTGGGATGTTAGATAACTTTTTTATTCCTAAAAGCACTGAGCTGTTTGGGATATGCCTAAGTTACTTGAAAACATTGATCTTTTTGGGTCTGGGGGAAATCTTGGGCAGTGTGTACCAGGCAGCTATTAGGATTCATCCATAGGCTATCAATACTGGCAAGGGGCCAAAGAACTGTGGATAAAAGGGCTATCTAGACATATCTCCTGGCTTGCTTGTCAAATCTGTAATCCATCTAGGTTTGCCCACTGCAGAACAAGTCAAACACTGAGTCACTGAGGTTTGCCACAGAGAAAGTGTTATTTGTGAGGCAGCTAAGTGAGGACACAGCAGAACAAATCTCAGCTCTGCATCCCCAAAGGCCAGAGACCGGAGATATTTATGATACAAAGAAGAGGAGTGGTCTCAGGCGTTTGGAAAGGTGATTGGAAGCTGGGAAAATGTGAGGTAATTCATTTCTCTGCAGGCCCATGTTTAGGGTCAGTGGGCTCAACTAGTTTTGGGGCAGGCGTATTGGGCAGGGCATGCCCAAGTCACTTCAGTCATTTCCAACTCTGTGTGACTCTATGGACTGCAGCCTTCCAGGCTCCTCTATCCATCGGATTCTCCAGGCAAGAATACTGGAGTGGGTTGCCATGCCTTCCTCCAGGGGATCTTCCCAACCCAGGGATCGAACTCTCGAGTCTCTTTAGCTTCCTGCATTAGTAGGTGGATTCTTTACTGCTAGCGTCACCTGGGAAGCCAGGTGGGTATTGGATAGGAGCTGATTCCAAATTTTTGGAAAACAACTTAAGTCCCCATTACTATGGTGATTCATACATCAGAAGCATGCGGTTAGAAGTCTGATGATAAATTACATATGGTTCATGAAGCTGGGAGGGTTTGTAGTTAGAGACAAGGGGAAAAAATAACTAAAGTAGGCTTAACTAGTAAAGGCAGGTTACAAGTAGAGGGTTTTCTAAGAAACTGTTCCCTTTTCTGCTACTCTGTAAGACATGTTCAAAGAGTTCTGTTAAGTGCCAGCTTCTATTAATCCTATGGAGCATGGTTTCACAATGTCTCCCTCTTCATTTTCTTTCTCTGTCTTGTTACCAACTGTATGTGTTTCTCTGCTTCCTGGTCACTTCCCTTATCCTATTTTTTTATTTTTGCCTTTAAAATTTCTTTTTTTAATAAGGAAAAGTATTTGTTTGTGCCTTACACAATTTTTGAAAGCCATTATTGCTATTTAATTTTTGTTATTTACTACAATACTGCGTGCAAAGTTAACAAAAGAAACGCTTACTGAATAAATGAATTTCAGGATGAATGAACTGATAGTAATTTCTTGAGAGCTCAAATTTCATTACAGTCACCCTTCTAGGTAGCCCCATAGGGGTTCAGTGCAAGTCACAGATATGCTTGATCTTCTGCAAAGTACATTCATTTTTAAGAATGTAATGCTTACATGAGGCAAAACTTGGAGGTTACTACCCAAAAACTAGCATATGCCAGCCTGCACTAAGGTAAATATCAGAAACTAACTGCTCAGTGTTAAATTAACCAAGGGTTCATATAGGTGCCTCAAACGAAAAAAAAAATGTGTGAGGAGTATGTGAAACAATCATTTTTAGATGAATGAAATGACAGAAATCACAATCAGTACAAACTAATAACTAAACAATAGTGGAATCAGTTCAGTTCAGTTGCTCAGTCGTGTCCGACTCTTTGCGACCCCATGGACTGCAGCACACCAGGCCTCCCTGTCCATCACCAACTCCCGGAGTTTACTCAAACTCATGTCCATTGAGGTTGGTGATGCCATCTAACCATCTCATCCTCTGTCGTCCCCTTCTCCTCCTGCCTTCAATCTTTCCCAGCATCAGGGTCTTTTCAAAATGAGTCAGTTCTTTGCATCAGGTGACCAAAACATTGGAGTTTCAGCTTCAGCATCAGTCCTTCCAATAAATACTCAGGACTGATTGGAAGGACTATTCATTGGAAGGAAGAAAAAGATATCTTTCACGAAATGAACAAATTCCTAGAAAGACAAAATTTACCAAAGCTGACATGAAAAAGAAATAGAAAATCTAAATAAGACTGTAAAGGTTAAAGATCTTGAGTTAGTAATTTTAAAACTCAAGCTCAAGCTCATTTAGCTTCACTGGTGAGCTCTAACAAACATTTCAAAGGAATTAACGTGAATCCTTCACAAATCTTTTAGAAAATAGATGAGAAATGAGCAATGGAAGGGGACTTCACCCTAACAAAGAGCATGTATACCTTTTCATTTTGTTGATTATTTCATTTGCTTTTTAGAAGTTTTCGAGCTTGATGTCCCACTTTTCCATTTTTGGTCTTGTTGCCTGCGATGTTCATGCCAAATCCTAGAAATCATTGCCAACACTAATGTCAAAGAAAATTTTCCCTATCTTTTTCTTTTGAAGATTTTTAGAGTCCCAAGTCTGTGTTTAAGTCTTGCTTAAGATGCAATATTATTTGTGCATAACAAAGAAGTAAATCCTGCCATTGGGACAACGTGTATAAGCATATAGACATTATGATACCTGATAATCTGATTACTGAAGGACAAATACAGCATAATTCCACTTATACAAGGTTTTAAAACAGTCAAATTCATAAAAGAAGAGAGTGCAATGAAAGGTAGTTGTCAGGAGCTGAAGGGATAAGACAAGTTGAAAATTATTTTCCAATGAGTATAAAGTTTTTTATTCAAGATGAATAAGGCTATATAGAGTTAGTTATTGAGTTAGTTAGCAACATTGTATTGTGCATTTTATAATATGTTAAAGGGATGGATCTTATGTTATGTTCATTTAAAAAGATTACAAAAGAACAGAAGGGAATTTCTGGAGTTAGTATATAGTTCCTTAGTGTAGTGATGGTATTGTAAGTGTATGCATATGTACAATCTCCACAAGATGTACAATTAAGGAGTGTATCAACTATATCCCCTAGTAAAGAGCAAATATAAAGAACCTACAGAAATTTTTATCCTAAATGCTGAAAGACTGATTTCTTCACCATAAATTCAGGAAAAATATAATGATGTCAACTATCACCATGCATATTCAACAAAGTATTCAAAGTTTTAGTGAGGATAACTAAGAGAAGGAAAATAAATAAAAGATATATATATATAGGAAAATAAAAAATACAACTGTCTTTATCTGTAGATGACATAATTTTATATGTAGAAATTCCCAAGGATCCACTAAATATCCATCAGAAATAACAAATGAGTTTACCAACTTTGCAGAATACTAAATAAATTGTAAAACTCAGTTGTATTTCTCTACACTAGCAATGTGTGTGCTGTGCTTAGTTGCTCAGTCATGTCCAACTCTTTGTCACTCCATAGACTGTAGCCTGCCAGGCTCCTCTGTCCATGGGGATTCTCCAGGCAAGAATGCTGGAGTGGGTTGCTATGCCGTCCTCCAAGGGATCTTCCCAATCCAGGGATCAAACCCATGCCTCCCACATTGCAGACAGATTATTCACCATCTGAGCCACACTAGCAATAGACACTCCAAAAATAAATCTTATAAAAATCTATTTAAAAGAGGGTGGTAACGATAACCCTGTATGCGAGACAGCAAAAGAGACACAGATGTATAGAACAGTCTTTTGGACTCTGTGGGAGAGGGAGAGGGTGGGATGATTTGGGAGAATGGCATTGAAACATGTATAATATCATATATGAAATGAATTGCCAGTTCAGGTTCGATGCATAATACTGGATGCTTGGGGCTGGTGCACTGAGATGACCCAGAGGGATGGTACGGGGAGGGAGGAGGGAGGGGGGTTGGGATGGGGAACACGTGTATACCTGTGGCAGATTCATGTTGATGTATGGCAAAACCAATACAATATTGTAAAGTAATTAACCTCAAATTAAAATAAATGCATTTATATTAGAAAAAAGAGTATCACAGAGAATAAAATACACAGAAAAAATAGAGGAAGTCTGAAGATGGTACCACGAGGTGAGATTTTGGAGGTAAATGATTGTCCTCCACCCTCCTGGAAATCCTGTCCTTTCTGAATGGATGGTATTATGCTACCTATTTCCTGCTAGAACTCTGTAGTGCTGTATAAAGATCTCCTGCTCCATATCCAACAGCCAATCTAGTACTGGATGTGATGATGCTCTTCCTGTGTCTTGGAACTGAAGAAATTTGACTACTTTTTGGTGGAAAGGGAAGTTTCTGCCAATGGAAGATGCCACTTGCTATTAATCTTGACCTTCCTGTCCACCATGGTGGCCTCCTATTATCTGCTGCTGCAGACCTCTGTGATCCGCCTGGAAGCCATCATGAACGGCATCTTGCTCTTCTTCTGTAGCTCAGAGCTGCTGCTTGAGGTGCTAACCCTGGCCACTTCCTCCAGTATGGAAAGGACATAAAGTACAAAAATTTCAGCCAGCAGCCCTCACAGGCTGAGACCACACATACATCTGGTACTTCAGCCTCACCAGTGAGAAGAGGCAGACCATATTGGAAAAAGTTGCAGCTTTTCCTTGGCACAGACACCTGGGGAACAAATCCAGCATAAGGCCACTGGGCCCCATCTCCTCAACCAGGACCATCAGCCCGGGAGACTCTTCTACATTCCAGAATAGGGAGGGGCCTTCCTGGCCCCTCTAGGAACCAATTCCCTTCTGACCTCAGGTTTTTCTCTTTGATCATTGTGGCCAGAGCATCTTGGGTGGGCCGTGCAGGCTCCCTGGGCTTCCAGCAGGACCTGAGCCACACGCTCCCCGTGTGTGCTGTGCCCCACATGTCCTGCAGGAGCATAGGATGCCTCAGGAGGGTGTGCTTCCAGAGTGATACAAAAGCTGCTCATCCCATTTCTCAGACTGAGCTCCAGAACTTTTTAAGTGACTCATAGTGTTAGTTTTCTAGTCTCATCATGAAACAAACATTGTTTTATAATATGTACTTTTTGTTAACAAATTAATAGGAGTGTAAGAATTGTCAACTATAAACCAAAAAAATAGTGTTCTGAGAAAATAAAGATCTCTAATAAATAAATGGAAAGATAGCTCTAGAAGGCTTAGTATTCCCAATCCTGATATCACCCCCCTCCTCATACTACCCGTGGTGGATTCATGTTGATGTATGGCAAAATCAATACAGTATTGTAAAGTAATTAGCCTCCAATTAAAATAAATTTAAATTAAAAAATAAAATAAAAAAGAAGGCTTAGTGTTGTCAATAAGGCAATGCTTCTCAAGTTAATCTATAGCATCAACACAATTTCCATCCAAATCTCAGCTGACTTTTTGGGGCAGAAATTGACTTTAATTGTCAATTCTATCATTAATTGTCAATTTGTAATATCTTTGTTATTAATATTAATATGGATTCAAAGACACAGATTAGCCAAAACAATATTGGAAAAGAGAAACTCAGAGGACTTTCACTTTTCACTTTCAAAGATTAGTGCAAAGCTATAGTACAGTGTGATTCAGGCATTAGAACAGAATTTGACATAAAGGAATAAAATTGAGAGAACAGAAATAAACCCTAAAGCTATGGCCAATTGATTTTTAACGAAGGAGACCAGAAAAATCAGTGGGAGAAAGGCAGTCTTCATAGATAATGCTTGGAGAAAAAGATATACATACACATAAAGTTTTAGGACCTCTATTGTATACTGTGGGGCTTTCTGGGTGGCTCAAATGGTAAAGAATCTGCCTGCAGTGTGGGAGACTGGGATTCGATTCCTGGGTCAGGAAGACCTCCTGGAGAAGGGAATGGCTACCCACTCCAGTATTCTTGCCTGGAAAATCCCATGGACAGAGGAGCTTGGTGGGCTATAGTACATGGAGTCACAAAGAGTCAGACATGACCATAAACAAACAAGTTTCAAAATGAATCCTGGACTTGAATATAAGAACTAAAACTGTGAATTTTCAGAAGAAAGTATAAGATTACATATTCATGGTTTTGTTTAGTCAATGGTTTCTTAAACATCGTATGAAAGCCCAAATGATAAAAAAGATCAGCATCAGAAAGATGGCAGAAGGGGATGTCCCAGCCTTACTGTTCCATGGAAACACCAATTTAACAACTGCCCGTGGATGAAAGTTCCTTTTTGAGGCACCCGGAATCCAGGCAAGAGGTTTCATCAGCCTGGTGCAGCACAGAAATGAGAAAAGATTCATTTCAAAGGGTAAATAGAAAAGCTTCACTTTCCTCCTGTCATTCCTGTCAACAAAACACAAGCAGCGCTGAGAAAAATCCCTTTAGCCTAAAAGTTCTTTCACGGCAGAAAGAAAGAGAAAGCCTGTCTGTGGATTCCGACATTAGGCTCTGCCCGTGGACCTCACCAGGCAGCCCACCCAGGGTCCCCGACAACTGGCCTGTCCAGAGTTTCTGGCCAATGTGACTGGTGTAGAACTTTCCCTGCCAAAGCCAGTCTGTAATGCCTGGAAGGGGTGACTGCTTCTTCAAAAATGCAAGGTTACAAGGATCATGAAGACTTGGAGAAATATGATACAACCAAAGAAACAAAATACAGCTCCAGGAACTGACCCTAAAGAAATGGATATCTATGAACTGCCTGACAAAGAATTCGACATAATCGTTTCAGAGAAGTTCGGGTAGCTCTTTAAGTTGCAAAGAAATAATGCTAAGCAGCAACACAAAAACATAAGAAAGGACAAGTCTCACTGGTGAAGGTAAATGCAAAGACAAATAATAATATAACACTGGGATGGTGGTATGTAAATTACCTTTTAGCCTCATCATAAAAGTTAAACACAAAAGCATTAAAATTCATGACCATAACTTTTTTATAAATATAGAATAAGAAAATGTAAATTCTGACACCAGTATCACATGCCCTGTGTGTTTGTGGCAAGTAAATTCATAGAGCTTTTGCCCGCAATTGAAGTTAGTTGTTATCAGGTTAAAATAAACTGTCCAAACTAGAAAACGTTTTATGCAAGAATTATGGTAACAAGAAAGGAAAACCTGACAGTTCATACAAAAAGATAAAGAGGAAAGTATCAAAGTACGTTACCACACAAGCAAAAAGACCTTTTCATTGATATGCTACAGCTCACTTCATTGATTTGATCTCACTGAGAGCCTTCAACAGTATAAAGGGGCCAAACCAGAGTTCATATCCATGTTTGCTTACTGGAGACAGACTGCACCTAGGCCATGTGAGATATTTCTACTAGGCAAGACTGTTCTGAAAATTGAGACCTTCTCAAAAGTCTTCCCAAGAAAGATGCCCCAGAAAGATGCTACCTTCATCCTAAAGACATATTCTACTAAATCAGTGGAATCAGATCTGCCCCAACCTTCAGTGAGACAAGGAAATACAGGACATAGAAGAATTCTGTAACATGAGATAAGCTTTATCTAATAATTATCAGGCTCCTGATGTACAAACAAGGAGTGAGTTATTCCAACTTAAACAGAAAACAGAATAAACTTCTGATGAACCCACTTTCTTCTTCAGGTACTGCCTTATTCTCTGATTTCTTTCACAGAAAAAAATTCTTTCTCATTTTCTTCTCATCTATTTATATTTTTAACCATTCCTATAATACATTCAATTATTCAGTCGCAGGAGGACTTCCCTATAGCTCAGATGGAAAAGAATCTTCCTGCAATGCAGGAGATCTGGGTTCAATCCCTGGGTCAGGAAATTCCCCTGGAGCAGGAAATGGCAACCCACTCTAGTATTCTTGCCTGGGAATTCCATGGACAGAAGAGCCTGGTGGGATACAGTCCATGGGGTCCCAAAGAGCTGGACATGACTAAGCAACTAACACACACACACACACACACACAATGCATTCCATAGAGCAGTTCTCCTGGGTTCCCTTATCATACCACTCTCCCCCCGGTGCCGCTTCCCAATAAAGCCTCTTGCTTGGTCAGTTTGTGTGTCTCCTTAGACAATTCACTTCCAAGTGTTATATAAGAGCCTACTTTTGGGCCCTGGAAAAGGAGTTCCCCTTCCTACAACAAATGGTGACTCAGATGGGGACTCTTCTTTGCTGCAACTGACATCCTAACCACTTGGGATACTCAACAATGGGCTTGCCTGCCAATAGACCAGGCCCAGTGGACGCAACTGGGATCCTCTTGCCCTTGGTCTCCTTCTAATGCAGATGACTCCCCAGAGAGCCTCGATTGGGTAAGGAAAAAGGCTTTATTGATCTTTCTCCCCTTCTTTCTCTCTTTCATGTTCTTAATCCTTCCTATCCTACCATTTTTTCTAGTGCCCCAGTCCTGGACCCAGAAGTCTGGTCAAAGGGCCTCAGCCTGAGATGAAGGTCAGAGCCTGATCACCTTCAGTTGGCAGAGAACTCAAATTCTGATTCTGTTCTGGTCTGGTCTGGTTTCTGGTTGAGCCAAGTTCCAGCCCTCCCTTCCCTGGAAGCCCAGTGTAAAGTCTCATAATGCCTGGGGGTCAGCAGGTGGCAGGAGACATCTGTAAGGCCACCCCTTTTGACTCCCTCCCTTGGAAGATCCCCTGAAGAAGGAAATGGAAACCATTCCAGTATTCTTGTCTGGAGAATTCCATGGACAGAGGAGACTGACAAGCTACAGTCCACGGGTTTGCAAAGAGAGGACACAACTGAGCTACTGCACACACACACATACACATAATACGTTTGGCCCCACCAAACTTCTTAAAATCCTAATGTTTTCTGTATTTTCACATCCAAATGTTTGTGTGTTTGTTGTTCAGTCATGTCTGATTCTTTTGTGACCCCGTGGACTGTAGCCCACCAAGCTACTCTGTCCATGGGATTCTCCAGGCAAAAAAACTGGAGTGAGTTGCCATTCCCTTCTCCAGGGTATCTTCCCAACCTAGGAATCAAGCCTGGGTCTCCCACGTTCCAGGCAGATTCTTTACTGTCTGAGCCACCTTCTTCAAGTGGCATTCAAAATCTGACTGCCCTTAATGACCTGCACTATTACTTACCAAGTCTAATTCACTCTCATTTCTCATCTGGACTATTCTCCCTTCTCCAATTCACATGAAGGCAATGGCACCCCACTCCAGTACTCTTGCCTGGAAAATCCATGGACGGAGGAGCCTGGTAGGCTGCAGTCCATGGTGTTGCTAAGAGTCGGACACAACTGAGCTACTTCACTTTCACTTTTCTCTCTCATGCATTGGAGAAGGAAATGGCAGCCCACTCCAGTGTTCTTGCCTGGAGAATCCCAGGGACGGCTTAGCCTGGTGGGCTGCTATCTATGGGGTCACACAGAGTCGGACACGACTGAAGCAACTTAGCAGTAGCAATAGCAATTCACACATAATTTTTCAGTGAAGTCTTTTAAAATTCTTCATGTGATGCCAGATCTCAGCTCAAATATCTCTTGTGGCTTCCATCTCATGCAGAATGAAAGTCAACACTCTTACCTTCAATATTAGATCTAGCCTCCTCTGTCTCTTTACCTCTCTAACCTTATCTAACTTTTTATAGCCTTTTTGCAACCCCATGGCCTGCAGCATGTCAGGCTTCCCCGTCCTTCGGTATCTTCAAAGAAAAGTATATAAAACGAGTGTGTGTGTATATATATATATATATATATATATATATATTTAAATTATTATTAAAAAACAGCTATTAACTACTATCAAAGTTACAAACTGCAACACAATAGTAACTAAGAAGACACATATTTGTCCCTCCAGAATAATATTTTATTAGAAACCACCCTCTAGATGTTTGTAGTAATTACTTTCATACACATCACTTTGTTATTGTTCATGGTTCCTTTATTAGATAAAATTCACACATGGTCACATATATGAATTCTAAGTTCAAAATTCAATGTATTTGATGAGATAGGGTGCGTTCAGGACTGTATGGAGTAGACAAAAAATTCAGTGTATTTGGATAAATTCATATATCAGTATCAGCCACAATTCTATAAACAGGCAGATTAATTCCATCAGCCTAGAAAGACCTTTTGTGTTCATTCGTTAGTCAGAATTGTTCCCTAGACCTCCTCTCTCCTCCACTATATATTTCAGTAGGTATTATTTTTTCTTACTCTAGAACATCACATAAATATAATTACAGACTAATTTTTTTTTTTGCATTTGGCTTTTGCTCAGTATAGTGTATATGAAAGTCATGCCTGCTTTTCTTTGTATCACTACTGTATTCCTGTTTACTGCTAAGTAATGTTACATAGTACAGATGGGAAAATATTTGCAAACCATAGTGCAATGTGCTTCTGCATTATACATTAACCAGACCTCCAGAAAAGTGATAAAGCCTGTTTGATCATAAACATCAGTGTTATTTTTCTTTTTCTTCCAATGTCAGCAACCCTTTAGAAGATTAACTTCTGTTTTCCTAATTCTATAAGGGATCACAGAGACCTGCTGCTCACTTCAAATGTGCAGATCTGAACTAGGTACCTTTTGTGAACTTCATAAAATGTCTGTATTATTTTCATGTATGATCCTTTGTCTCAAAAGTGTATAGGACTGTGCCTTTGACTTTTAACAAGTGAAACACTTCTCAGCTTTCTCTGAGATTATAATCCTCTGTTTGGCTCAAATAAAATTCTTTATTTCTCCTTTGATTTGATGTTTAGTTAATAGCTATCATCAGGAAGACATGAGATAGTTAAGTGCTGGTGAGGATGTGGACAAGGGAGAACTTCTGTACACTGTCAGTGGCAATGTAAATAAGTACAGTCACTATGGAAAACAGCAAAGAGTTTCCTCTGAAAATTAAAAATAGAATTGCCATACGATCCAGTAATCTTGCTCTTGGCATATATCCAAAGGAAATGAAAAAAGGAAATTAAAAAGATAACTGCACTCCCATGTTTATTGAAGCACTATTTACAATCTCTAGGATATGGAAACCATCTAAATGTCAACCACTTGGTGATGGATAACCATGTATATATACACACACACATGTCCGTTGCATACATCTAATATATATGATGAAATATTGTTTACCCACAAGGAAAGGGAATCGTGACAACATGGGTGGACCTTGAAAACACTGCTAAATGAGATGTCAGAGAATGACACATTCTGTGTATAACAGATGTCAGATCTAAACCCGTCAAACCCGTGGAAACAGAGTTAGAACGGTAGTTATTGGGGCTGGAAGTTGGGGGAATTCATGAAAATTTTAATGGTATAAACTTGCAACTAGTAGATAAATAAGTTCTGCAGGTGTAATGCACAGTTAGTGATTTTCATCGTCCACGATTCATGATTGTGCTCATGGTCAGTGGTGTCCAACTCTTTGTGACCCCATGGACTATAGCCTGCCAGGCTCCTCGGTACATGGGATTTCCCAGGCAAAAGTACTGGAGTGGGTTGCTATTTCCTTCTCCAGGGGATCCTCCCAATCCAGGGATCAAATTACATCTCTTGGGTTGCCTTCATTGGCAGGTGGGTTCTTTACCACTGAGCCACCAGTCCATAATACTACATTATACATTTCAAACTTAGTAACAGCCTAGATCTTAACTGTTCTCACCACAGAAAGGAAATGATAATTTTGTGACATGAATAAAGTGTTAGCTAACACAATGTTGGTGATCATATTGTAATATACAATGTATCAAATTAACACATAGTATATCTTAATCTTATAAATTTTATTTGTCTATTATATCTCAATTGTGAACAAACAAATATAAAACCTGAAAACTATCTAGATAGCTTTCATCAGATGATGGGTTAAACTAACATTTGTATTTACATTTCATGTATTCAGCAGCAGAAAGAAATAAGCTATTGATAGCAACTTCCATGAATATCTGTATAATTTTGATTGGTATGAAAGCAAACTTCAAAATATTACACACAATATTATTATTTGGTTAAAATTACAATTTCCACCTTCAAGAGATAATGTAAGAGATATGTCTTACATTAACACTGTGTATGTTTAAGATGTACAGCATAATAGTTAAATATATGTATGTATTGTGAAATAATTAATAAAATAACCTTAGTTACCACATACAACACCTCACATAGTTACAATTTTCTGTGATGAGAACTTTATATGTAAGGCACATATTCTTTATCCATCCATTGATAGACTGCTAGGCTGTTTCCATGTCTTGAGTATAGTAAAGTGAAAGTGAAGTCGCTCAGTCGTGTCCGACTCTTTGCGACCCGTGGACTGTAACCTATCAGGCTCCTCTGTCCATGGGATTTTCCAGGCAATAGCATGGGAGTGGGTTGCCATTTCCTTCTCCAGCGAATCTTCCCTACCCAGGGATCGAACCCAGGTCTCCCTCATTGTAGACAGACGCTTTACCGTCTGAGCCACCAAATAGTGCTGTAATGTACATTGGAGATGAGATGCAGATATCTCTTTAAGACGGTGACTTCATTTCTTTCAATTTTGTATCCAGAAGTAGGAATGCTAGATCTTATGATAGTTATATTATTAGTATTTAGAGGACTTTCCATATTGTTTTTTATAGTGGTTGTTTCAGCTTACTTTGCCACCAGCAGTCTACATGGTTTTCGTTTTTGTCCTCATGCTTACTGGCACTCGTTATCGCTTATTCTTTAATGATTATATGATCATTGTTTTAACAGATGTGAGGTAGTATCTCATTGTAGTTTGGTTCACATTTCCCTGTTAATTAGTGATATTGAAATGCTTTCATTTATCTGTTTGCTTTTTTAATATCTCCCTTGGAGAAATGTCTATTCACGTGCTTTGTTTATATTGGTAGGATTTTTTTTTTTTTTGCTATTAAATTATGTGTGTTTCTTAAGTATTTTAGATGTTAATTTCTTATCAAATGTGTAAATTGAAAATATTTTCTGTCATATCATAGTTTCTATTTAATTTATGGATCACTTCTCTAATGTGTAGTAGCTTTCTAATTTGATATAGTCCCACTTGTTTAGTTTTGCTTATATAGCTTGTAGTCCAGTGTCATCAGTAAACTCATTGCCAAGACCAATGTCAAAATGCTTTCCTCCTATGTCTCCTTCTAGGAGTTATACATTTTCAGGCTGTATGTTTAAGTTCTTAACCCATTTTGAGTATTATTTTTTGTAAGTGCTATAACAGAGGGGTCCAGTTTCTTTCACGCATGAATATCTACTTTTCCAGCACCATTTACTGAAGAGACTATGTTTTCTCCAAGAAGTATTCTTGGCTCCTTTGTCAAATATTGCTTGCATGCTAAGTTGCTTCAGTTGTGTCTGACTCTTTGCGACTCTATGGGCTGTAGCCCACCAGGTTTCTCTGTCCATGGGATTCCCCAGGCAAGAATAGTGGAATGGGTTGCCATGCCCTCCTTCAAGGGAACTTACTGACCCAGGGATCAAACTCTCATCTCTTACATCTCCTGCTTGCAATGCAGAGTTCAATCCCAGGGATGGGAAGACCCCCTGGAGGAGGAAATGGCAACCCACTCCAGTATTCTTGCCTGGGGAATTCCATGGACAGAGGATCCTAATTGGCTATAGTCCATGGGGTCACAAAGAGTCAGACATGACTCAGCACCTAACTCTTGTCAAATGTAAGTTGATTCTATATGTAAATAATCTATTTCTGGGCTTTATATTGTATTGCCAGAAGTGTCACAGCCTGAGACAAGCTCCCCTGAGGAGACACATGGCCCACCTGGCACTGTGCCCTCATGGAGCATCTGGAAATGTGAGCAGCTTGGATCTGGGAAGTACACAAGGCATATGGACCACCTGGATGCAAAAATAAATCATCATATAATAAAGCATAATGAGAAAGAATATATACAGCTGAAGCACTCTGCTGTATAATAGAAATTAACACAACATTGTAAATCAACTACACTTCAATAAATTTTTTAAAATCTACATTCTATCATGACAGAGCACAGTCTGCATACAGAAAAGAATCAGTTGAGTGTCCATCAGCCTCGCTGAATCCTGTCAGCTACCTGGCTCCAGGCAGCCTTTCAGTGACAGCTTTGTTTGCCACTAAAGAGGAATCAACAGGAGGCCAAGGAATTTATATTTCATTGTCTAAAAAGTGATCCATTGAAGACAAGTCACCAAGCAAGAGTTTGTCAACCTCGGGAAATGACATTTTTTTAATGCGGGGTGGGGGAGACAAAAATCATTGCTGGCTAAATTGACAGGCTTGGTTCTCTAAGGTGGGGACTCACATTTGAAAATCCAATCAATCCTGCCTTAAATAATAAAGTGATCCAAAAAAAGCAGAGAGAAAAAAATTTTTAAATCTGATCATAATGTTATGGGGACTCTCTCTTAAGTTAAAGCCACTTTTCTGCTGCTGCTTTCAAACTTTGTTCTTTGTGTTTGGCTTCCGACAATTTAATATGTGTCTCAGTGTAAATACCTTTCAGGTTTAATTTATTTGGGGTCTGGGTGCCATGAATCTGATGTTCATTTATTTTCCCATGCTTGGGAATTTTTTTTTAATTTTTATTTTTACTTTATTTTACTTTACAATACTGTATTGGTTTTGCCATACATTGACATGAATCCACCACGGGTGTACATGAGTTCCCAAACATGAACCCCCCTCTCATTTCCCACCCCATATCATCTCTCTGGATCACCCCCATGCACCAGCCCCAAGCATCCTGTATCCTGCATCAAACATAGACTGGCAATTCGTTTCTTACATGATAGTATATATGTTTCAATGCCATTCTCCCAAATCATCCCACCCTCTCCCTGTCCCTCAGAGTCCCAAAAGTCCTCTCTACACATCTGTGTCTCTTTTGCTGTCTCGCATACAGGGTCATCATTACCATCTTTCTAAATTCCATATATATGCCTTAGTATACTGTATTGGTGTTTTTCTTTAAGACATTTTTTTCTTGAAATTAATTTTCTGTCCCTTTCTCTTTCCCTTCTTGGATTTTCATAAGCATGTATTGTTTTCTTTGTGCTGTCCCATAAGTCCCATGGCTTCTCTTCACTCTTTTTCATTTTTGTTTTCTTTTTCTCTCCTCCAACAAGATAATTTCAAATGACCCATCTTCTGGTTCACTGATTTCTTCTGCAATGTTTGGTCTTATATATAAGTTCTCTATTAAATTCTTTAGTTCAGTTGTATTCTTTTTTTAAATATAGATTTATTTATTTTAATTGGAGGTTAATTACTTTACAATATTGTATTGGTTTTGCCATACATCAACATGAATCCACCACAGGTATCCACGTGTTCCCCATCCTGAACCCCCCTCCCTCTCCCTCCCTGTACCATCCCTCTGGGTCGTCCCAGTGCACCAGCCCCAAGCATCCAGTATCATGCATCGAACATGGACTGGCGATTCATTTCTTTTAGGTCAGTTCCTGGAGCTTTAATTCCTTTGGTGGTTTAATGTCCACTTGATTTTCTGTGACCCTTGGTTCCTTGTATTGGCATCTATGCTATGAGCAAACAGTCTCCTCTGCTAGACTTTAAAGGTCTGCTTCAGCAGGGAAGGTCACTGTACAACCTTCCTTGCTGTGTGGGGCTTCAGGCTATGTTCTACACTTGGGTGAGGTTTTTGGAAGAGGGATGAATAAGGCTGCAGACTATGTTCAGTGATCAGGCAGGGTCATAGGGTGGGTTGGGATATGAGGTGAGGCTGTTTTCTAGGCTTTGCAGCTAGGTAGTACCATAATTGGGCTCTGAAGATCACTGTTCAAGGAGCTTGGTTATATGGGTTCAGAGATTATTCTTAAAAGTAGAGCAGAACTTCTGGCTTGACTTCCTGTCCACAGATGGGTACTGTGGCTGCCTGGGTTCTCTGGGCAGGGTTCCTGATTGGGTGGAAATGGAAGCTATACTCAGAAGTTAGGCAGACTTGTGAATTTGCTTCCCTGCTCAGGCAGGGCCATAAGCCAGCACCATGCCTAGGACGGCTTGTAGGCTGGAAATCCAAATAAGGTAGAATTTCCAACTGAGCTCTTTGGCTACCAGCTCAGTTCTGCAGATGAACAAAACCACTGGCTGGGCTCTCTACTTGGATTCTGTGGCAAGCAGAAATGCAGCCCACCAAAACTTGAGTGCTGGTTACTGTGAGCTCTGCCCACTTCTTCATCTCAATTTGATTCCCAGTGATTGAACCTGGGAATTCCCTTAGCAATTCTCACAAGGCCAGACCTGAGTGGGCCTCCTGGGAAGCCTGTCATAATTCTATGGCAGATGAATGTCCACTTGGATCCTTTTTTTTCTCTCTGGAGAAACTGTAAGCTCAAGGGGGCCCTATTGGTGCAGTGCTGTGTTGGGCTGGGGGAGGAATAATGTGGTCAGAGTGTAGTCACTCCTCTTGGCCTTCTTAAGTGTTTTTCTCTATCTTTGTCCTTCAGAGATTGCTTCATCCTTGTCCTCAAGTTCTGGAATTTTCACAGCAATGACTTGTCTGAGGATAGTTGCTAGCTAATCTATAGAGAAGGACTCAGATAAGAATGACCTCCTAACAGCTTCACTTCCTCATATTTTTCTTTGTATACAACAAGATTTTAATGACAGATTTTTAAAGTGGAAAACAGATTAGTAGTTGCCAAACATAGCAAAGGGAAAGACAGGACCAGGTGCAAGGTGAGTATATTTATATACTCAAGAGGGATACATACATATATATGCAAGAGGCATATCAGTGGAGATAGATCTCTAGTATCTTGACTGTGGTGGTGGATGCACAAAGCCAAACAGGTGATACACTGCTGCTGCTGCTGCTAAGTCACTTCAGTCGTGTCTGACCCTGTGCGACCCCATAGACGGCAGCCCACCAGGCTCCCCCGTCCCTGGGATTCCCCAGGCAAGATTGCTGGAGTGGGCTGCCATTTCCTTCTCCAATGCATGAAAGCAAAAGCTCAGTCATGTCTGACTCTTCGTGACCCCATCGACTGCAGCCTACCAGGCTCCTCCGTCCATGGGAGTTTCCAGGTGAGAGTACTGGAGTGGGTTGCCATATGGTACCAAGTACCTCCCCCCAAAACACATACACAAATGTACAGGTAAAACTGACTGGGGAAGTCTGAATAAGGTTAGTGCATTGTATCAGTATCAATAAATTAGTACTAATATACTATACTTTTTTTTTTTCTGGTGTCAGCTTTTTTTTTTTTTTAATTTTAGGGTGTTTTTTGTTTTTTTTTTTTTATTCTTTTGCAAATATTTCTATTGGGGGAAAATGGGTACCGTGCAGACAGTTTCTCATTACATTATTTCTTGCTGCTGTATGTGACTCTACATTTATCTCATTAAACATTTTAATAAAGTATATAAAGAATTGGTAAGTTATAGCTTGAGAAAGCTAAATATAAGAAACTTAGATGACTATATGAAAATGAGAAAATATATACTTGAAATCAAACAGTATTACCAGAGATAACTAGGCCAGTTTCATAGTGATAAAAGGATCGGTTCATCAGTATTCTGAAGAATTGCACATAAATTATACTTAATACATTATGTAAAGTATTAGTTGCTCAGTTGTGTCCGACTCTGTGACCCCATGGACTGTAGCCTGCCAGGCTCCTCTGTCCATAGCATTCTCCAGGCAAGAATATTGGAGTCGGTTGCCATTCCCTTCTCCAGGGGATCTTCCCAAGCCAGGTATTGAACCAGGTCTCTGGATTGCAGGCAGATTCTTTCTGTCTGAGCCATCAGGAAGTCCATATATTATGCAAACCAATAATATATTATGTAAACCAATAAATAAATCCAAGAAAATAAATTCACATGAGTTTACCACTGCCTTTCCCCTGTACCTATATTTCAAGGAACTTAAAATTATTGTAAGTTTTTTGTGTAATTTAAACTGGAGCATGATATCAGCTACTGAAAACTAGTATGGCTGTGTTTTGTTAATTATTTTAATCAAATTCAGTATTAAACAAGAAAACATTTGTTTCCTATTCTATCCACAGAAAAATCATAAAGCAATTTACTTCAGTGTCTCTCGAACTCCATTTTCTAGAAATACTGAAGACTGTGTAGCAGGCTTATCTTAGATTATTTAGAGACCATGTTCATGTCAAAGTCCAATGCTGATTTTACATAACCACTGAGGACAAACACATTCAGAGAGTAAACCTTTAAACAGATTTCATTGTCAACAATCGAAAGTATTTTGGTAAATAATTATCTCTATAACTTTACTTTAAAAAAAGAACAGTATTATATCCTGATTACAAAAGGACTGGGAAAACTACTCTGTTGCAAGTAAGGTGACAAGACTCATTAGTGAGAAACTGGTGCGAGGTCACATAGATAGTTTGAATTAATGTAAAGAAACTTTTTGTGCCTCTGAACTTGTCCCTGTAATATCACCTTTTCACAGTGCCTTTTGAGAACCTCCAGGATGGAATTGGTGGCCTGGGGAAATTCCAGATCCTTCAGATGCTTTTAGGCTTGCCTTCTCTCATGATGATAGCATGCCATATACTGCTGGAGAACTTCACTGCAGCTGTTCCAGGGCATCGCTGCTGGGTCCACATCCTCAATAATGACACTGTCTCTGATAATGATACTGGGACCCTCAGCCTTGATGTCCTCCTGAGAATTTCCATCCCCTTGGATTCTAACTTGAAGCCAGAGAAATGTCATCGCTTCCTCCACCCACAGTGGCAGCTCCTTCACCTAAATGGGATCCTTCCCCACATGAGTGACGTGGACACAGAGCCCTGTGTATGGCTGGGTGTATGATCGCTGCTTGTTCTCCTCCACCATCATGACTGAGGTAAAGCCTCATTTACTATTGTGAGTACATGGTCTGGGTGTTTAGAATAACATAGCATAAATACTGTTCAAGTGCTTAGTATTAGTGTAACCACCTGTCTTTCATTCTTTCAGCAATAATGATTGCTTACCTTTTTAAAAGCCAAGCACTTAAAATTGAGGACAGTGAAATCAACAAACTGGATATGAATTCTAACATCACAAAGCTTTACATTTAGTGTAAAGACTGGTGATTAGACAAGTAATTACTTGTGAAAAATTATTCTTTCTCACTTGTTCTCAATCTAGTTGCAAATTGGAAATATTATTTTTAATTAGAACATACTTCAATACCCTGGTTTCTTGTCAGAGAAACAGACTGGAGTATATTTCACTCTAGATGTGAAATCTAGACTTCAATTTTTTTTTAACTCAATGTATATATGAAACAAATCACCAGTCCAGGATGGATGCATGATACTGGATGCTTGGGGCTGGTGCACTGAGACGACCCAGAGGGATGGTACGGGGAGGGAGGAGGGAGGGGGATTCAGGATGGGGAACACGTGTATACCTGTGGCAGATTCATGTTGATGTATGGCAAAACGAATACAATATTGTAAAGTAATTAACCTCCAATTAAAATAAATACATTTATATTTAAAAAAACTCAATGTTTCCAATGTGTGGCAAAGATTGAGGACCGCTGGGGTATGCAGTGCTAAGTGAATATAAAGACTGATCCTGTTATAACCTAGAAGACTTGGTTGAGAAATTCTAGAAAAGCCATGCTTAAACTGAGACTTGAATGATATAGATGAATAAACATAGTAAAAACAAAACAAAACGTGTTCATGAAGGGCACACTGAAGGATTATGAGATGCTGTGACGCTCCTTTGTGCTGGGTTTCTTCTCTTCCAGTGGGACTTTGAATGTGATCATCAGTCACAGAAATCAGTGGTTCAATCCCTAGTCATGGCTGGAATGGTGGTGGTGGGGGGCCTCATATGTGGCCATCTCTCAGACAGGTGAGTGTCTCCACATCACTGCTGCCCTTCCTCTGGGGTGAGTTGCCTTGGTTCCCAGGGAGCTATGGATGGAAATGCAGAATTTAACTCATTGTGATGAATGACATTTTGTTGCCACGGAGCTCTGTGTACTGGACACAGAAATATCATCTCCACAAGATCTAGGGGATATTCCAGAACAGTATTTAGAGGGTAAGTATTATAATACTTCATCCAGAAATATGAGGAAGAGTTATCTATGGGAACAGAAAGGAAGGTGCTTCAAGACAGGAGGTCCAGCTTCTTTAAAAACACAGATATAGAAAACAGCACTGCTGGCCTTTGCCATGATTTCTGTGTTAAGTCCCTACTGGATTCAATGAGCTAAATGACTTTATGGGTTCCCACACTGGTTATCATGTCTTGGTTGCCCCACCATAACTGGTAGGCATTTCTATAAAACCTGGTGCATAGTGAGGTAATACTGGAATTGTAAAATAATTGTGGTTGTAACCTGGATGTTTATCTTGCTTTTAAAAGCCTTGTATTAAGTATTCTTGCAGCCATATATTATCTTAGTATAAGGTAATTAATCTATAGACCTCAGGAGTCACAATTTGTTGTGTGAGAAGTTTGGGTTATCCTTTGCCAGCAGCGTCCATCCTGAATTAAGAGACAACAATGGCAGACAGACACTCAAGTCATTCACAGGAGAAATGAGAGACTTAAAGTATCCCTTACCATCCATAAGCCTAATGTCATTTTATCTTTCACCTGAAAATTGTGAACTTCGTATGTAATTACCCCAAATATAATTCACAAAAGAGTTGACCAATATTCTGACCAAAGCCTTTATGATAATTTACAATAAAGTGCTTTTTGATGCTACTGTGTGTGGAATTGTTCTCTTTAATAATTTTTTCACATACTTCATTGTTGGTGTATAGAAATGCAATTGATTTCTGTATGTTGATTTTGTATCCTGTAACTTTACTGAATTTGTGGACTAGTTCTAACAAATTTTTGGTTGAGTCTTTAGAATTTTCTGTGTATAGGATGACAGCATCTGCAAACAGAGAGAACTTAATTCTTCCTTTCCAACTTTTATGGCTTTTTTCTTGCCTGCTTTCTCTGATTACAACTTACAGTATTATGTTAAATGTGACCTGTGTGAGTGGGCACCCTTGTTTTTTCCTAAGCCTAGAGGAAAATTTTTCAACCTGTCAGCACTGAGTATGATATTAGCTGAGGATTTGTCATATATGGCCTTTATTATGTTGAAGTACATTTCTTCTATACCCAATTGATTATTTTTATCACTAAAGGATGTTGCATTTTGTCTACATCTCTTGAGATGATCATACTAATTTACCTTTCACTCCATTATGTGGTTTTTTGCATTTATTAATTCACATATCTTGAGTAATCCTTACATCCTAGGGGTGAATTCCTCTTGATCATGTTTTATGATCCTTTTAGTGTGCTATTGTATTTGGTTTACTAATATTTTGTTGAGAATGTTTTGCATTTGTATTCAGCAGAGATGTTGGTCTGCAGTTTTCTTGGAGTGTCCTTATCTGACTTTGGAATCAGAAAAGTGGTGGATTTCTAAGATCAGTTTGAGAGTGTTTCCTCCTCTTCAAATTTTTTGGAAGTGTTTGAGAAGAACTGGTTTAATTCATTTTAAAATGTTTGGTAGAATTCACCTGTGAAACCTCTTGTCCAGGTTTTGCATTGTTTTTCTTTCTTTCTTTCTTTGTGAGAAGGGGTGGTTTATATTACTGATTTAATCTCCTTAGTCATTATTGGTCTGTTCAGATTTTTCCATTTCTTTATGATTCAGTCTTGGTAGATTGTATGTGTCTAGGAACTTATCCATTTCTTATAGGTTAACCTTTTTTTTTATTAAAGGTTTCATTTTATTTTATTAACGGTTTTATTTATTTTATTAAAACACAGAAATACTTGAGTAGTACCTTATAACCCTGCGTCTCCTCTTTCATTTTTAATTTTTTATTTGAGTCTTCTCTCTAACTTTCTTAATCTGGCTAAACATTGTTGAAAACAAAGTAATGAGGTCCACCAATATTATTGTATTGCTGTCTATTTCTCCTTTCACGTATGTTAGTATTTGCTTAATATACTGAGGTGCTCTGGTGTTAGGTGCATAATTATTTATTACTGATATATCATCTTGATAAATGGTTCCTTTATCATTATGTAATGCATCACTTCATGGGAAATAGATGGGGAAACAGTGGAAACAGTGTCAGACTTTATTTTGGGGGGCTCCAAAATCACTGCAGATGGTGACTGCAGCCATGAAATTAAAAGACGCTTACTCCTTGGAAGAAAAGTTATGACCAACCTAGATAGTATATTCAAAAGCAGAGACATTACTTTGCTGACCAAGGTCTGTCTAGTCAAGGCTATGGTTTTTCCAGTAGTCATGTATGGATGTGAGAGTTGGACTGTGAACAAAGCTGAGCACTGAAGAATTGATGCTTTTGAACTGTGGTGGTTGGAGAAGACTCTTGAGGGTCCCTTGGACTGCAAGGAGATCCAACCAGTCCATTCTGAAGGAGATCAGCCCTGGGATTTCTTTGGAAGGAATGATCCTAAAGCTGAAACTCCAGTACTTTGGCCACCTCATGCAAAGAGTTGACTCATTGGAAAAGACTCTGATGCTGGGAGGGATTGGGGGCAGGAGGAGAAGGGGATGACAGAGGATGAGATGGCTGGATGGCATCACTGACTCGATGGACGTGAGTCTGAGTGAACTCTGGGAGGTGGTGATGGACAGGGAGGCCTGACGTGCTGTGATTCATGGGGTCGCAAAGAGTCAGACACGACTGAGAGACTGAACTGAACTGAACTGAATGCACCTTTTTGTGTCTTCTTACCATTTTTGGTTGGAGTCTATTTGTCTGATGTAAGTATCAGACAAAAAAATTCTCATTTAATTGTACTCTGCATAGAGTATCCTTTCCTGTCCCATCACTTTGAGCCTATGTATGTCTTTATTTATGGTTTTAAAATATAAATTTATTTATTTTAATTGGAGGTTAATTACTTCACAATACTGAATTGGTTCTGCCATACATCAACATGAATCCGCCACAGGTATACACGTGTTCCCCATCCTGAACCCCCCTCCCTCCCCCCTCCTCATACCACCCCTCCGGGTCATCCCAGTGCACCAGCCCCAAGCATCCAGTATCATGCATCAAACCTGGACTGGTGATTCGTTTCATATACAATATTATACATGTTTCAATGCCATTCTCCCAAGTCATCCCACCTCTCCCTCTCCCACAGAGTCCAAAATACTGTTCTATACATCTGTGTCTCTTTTGCGTCTCACATACAGGGTTATCGTTACCATCTTTCTAAATTCCATCTATATGCATTAGTATGCTGTATTGGTGTTTTTCTTTCTGGCTTACTTTGTATAAACGGCTCCAGTTTCATCCACCTCATTACAACTGATTCAAAGGTATTCTTAATGGCTGAGTAATACTCCATTGTGTATATATACCACAGCTTTCTTATCCATTCATCTGCTGATGGACATCTAGGTTACTTCCATGTCCTGGCTATTATAAACAGTGCTGCAGTGAACATTGGGGTACACGTGTCTCTTTCAATTCTGGTTTCCTCGGTGTGTATGCCCAGTAGTGGGATTGCTGGGTCATAAGGCAGTTCTTTTTTTTTTTTTTTTTTTTTTTTTCCTTTTTTTTTTTTTTTTTTAGTTTTTTATTTTTTAAATTTTAAAATCTTTAATTCTTACATGCATTCCCAAACATGAACCCCCCTCCCACCTCCCTCCCCATAACATCTTTCTGGGTCATCCCCATGCACCAGCCCCAAGCATGCTGCATCCTGCGTCAGACATAGACTGGCGATTCAATTCACATGATAGTATACATGTTAGAATGTCATTCTCCCAAATCACCCCACCCTCTCCCTCTCCCTCTGAGTCCAAAAGTCCGTTATACACATCTGTGTCTCTTTCCCTGTCTTGCATACAGGGTCGTCATTGCCATCTTCCTAAATTCCATATATATGTGTTAGTATACTGTATTGGTGTTTTTCTTTCTGGCTTACTTCACTCTGTATAATCGGCTCCAGTTTCATCCATCTCATCAGAACTGATTCAAATGAATTCTTTTTAACGGCTGAGTAATACTCCATTGTGTATATGTACCACAGCTTTCTTATCCATTCATCTGCTGATGGACATCTAGGTTGTTTCCATGTCCTGGCTATTATAAACAGCGCTGCGATGAACATTGGGGTACATGTGTCTCTTTCAATTCTGGTTTCCTCGGTGTGTATGCCCAGAAGTGGGATTGCTGGGTCATAAGGTAGTTCTATTTGCAATTTTTTAAGGAATCTCCACACTGTTCTCCATAGTGGCTGTACTAGTTTGCATTCCCACCAACAGTGTAGGAGGGTTCCCTTTTCTCCACACCCTCTCCAGCATTTATTGCTTGCAGATTTTTGGATCGCAGCCATTCTGACTGGTGTGAAGTGGTACCTCATTGTGGTTTTGATTTGCATTTCTCTAATAATGAGTGATGTTGAGCATCTTTTCATGTGTTTGTTAGCCATCCGTATGTCTTCTTTGGAGAAATGTCTATTTAGTTCTTTGGCCCATTTTTTGATTGGGTCGTTTATTTTTCTGGAGTTGAGCTGCAGAAGTTGCTTGTATATTTTTGAGGTTAGTTGTTTGTCAGTTGCTTCATTTGCTATTATTTTCTCCCATTCAGAAGGCTGTCTTTTCACCTTGCTTATATTTTCCTTTGTTGTGCAGAAGCTTTTAATTTTAATTAGATCCCATTTGTTTATTTTTGCTTTGATTTCCAGAATTCTGGGAGGTGGATCATAGAGGATCCTGCTGTGATTTATGTCTGAGAGTGTTTTGCCTATGTTCTCCTCTAGGAGTTTTATAGTTTCTGATCTTACATTTAGATCTTTAATCCATTTTGAGTTTATTTTTGTGTGCGGTGTTAGAAAGTGATCTAGTTTCATTCTTTTACAAGTGGTTGACCAGTTTTCCCAGCACCACTTGTTAAAGAGATTGTCTTTACTCCATTGTATATTCTAGATGTCACAAAAAAAGAAAACTACAGGCCAATATCTCTGATGAACATAGATGCAAAAATCCTCAACAAAATTCTAGCAATCAGAATCCAACAACACATTAAAAAGATCATACACCATGACCAAGTGGGCTTTATCCCAGGGATGCAAGGATTCTTCAATATCCGCAAATCAATCAATGTAATTCACCACACTAACAAATTGAAAAATAAAAACCATATGATTATCTCAATAGATGCAGAGAAGGCCTTTGACAAAATTCAACATCCATTTATGATAAAAACTCTCCAGAAAGCAGGAATAGAAGGAACATATCTCAACATAATAAAAGCTATCTATGACAAACCCACAGCAAACATTATCCTCAATGGTGAAAAATTGAAAGCATTTCCCCTAAAGTCAGGAACAAGACAAGGGTGCCCACTTTCACCGCTACTATTCAACATAGTTCTGGAAGTTTTGGCCACAGCAATCAGAGCAGAAAAAGAAATAAAAGGAATCCAAATTGGAAAAGAAGAAGTAAAACTCTCACTGTTTGCAGATGACATGATCCTCTACATGGAAAACCCTAAAGACTCCACCAGAAAATTACTAGAGCTAATCAATGAATATAGTAAAGTTGCAGGATATAAAATCAACACACAGAAATCCCTTGCATTCCTATACACGAATAATGAGAAAGTAGAAAAAGAAATTAAGGAAACAATTCCATTCACCATCGCAACGAAAAGAATAAAATACTTAGGAATATATCTACCTAAAGAAACTAAAGACCTATATATAGAAAACTATAAAACACTGATGAAAGAAATCAAAGAGGACACTAATAGATGGAGAAATATACCATGTTCATGGATTGGAAGAATCAATATAGTGAAAATGAGTATACTACCCAAAGCAATTTACAAATTCAATGCAATCCCTATCAAGCTACCAGGCACATTCTTCACAGAACTAGAACAAATAATTTCAAGATTTGTATGGAAATACAAAAAACCTCGAATAGCCAAAGCAATCTTGAGAAAGAAGAATGGAACTGGAGGAATCAACTTGCCTGACTTCAGGCTCTACTACAAAGCCACAGTCATCAAGACAGTATGGTACTGGCACAAAGACAGACATATAGATCAATGGAACAAAATAGAAAGCCCAGAGATCAATCCACACACATATGGACACCTTATCTTTGACAAAGGAGGCAAGAATATACAATGGAGTAAAGACATAAGGCAGTTCTATTTCCAGTTTTTTAAGGAATCTCCACACTGTTCTCCATAGTGGCTGTACTAGTTTGCATTCCCACCAACAGTGTAAGAGGGTTCCCTTTTCTCCACACCCTCTCCAGCATGTATTGCTTATAGACTTTTAAGTGAGAAAGAAAAACACCAATACAGTGTACTGTATTATATAACCACAATGAACAAGCAGAAAATGAAATTGAGCAAGTTATTACACTTACAATATCTTCTAAAAGAATAAACTACCTATCAATAAAATTAATCTAACAGGTAAAAGATTTGTATACTGTAAACTATAAAGCCTTGCTGAAAGAAATAGAAAAGCCATAAATAAATGGAAAGGAATCCTGTGTTAATGATATAGGAAGATTAATGTTGGCAACAAGTCAATCTACTTAATGCAATCAAGTTTCAATGAAATCCCTATCAAAATTCCAACATTGTTTTCTGTAGAAATGGAAAATAGAATGATATTCTGGTACTTGGTACAACATAAATAAACTATGAGAAAAATATGCTGAATGAAATAAACCAGGCACAGAAGGACAAAAGTATGCACCCACTTACAAAAGAATGATCTTTCTGACCTTTGGGGTTTTAAGCAGGAGGTGTCCAAAAATTTACCGCAGGGATAATTGGCTTGCGGCGGCCAAGTGTTCACAGTGACATTGCTTTTTGATCCTTCAATGTCAGCTCTTCCTATCATTGTGAAACAGAATTCACAAGAACTAGTTCAGTTCAGTTCAGTCGCTCAGTCGTGTCAGACTCTTTGTAACCCCATGAATTGCAGCACGCCAGACCTCCCTGTCCATCACCAACTCCCAGAGTTCACTCAGACTCATGTCCATCGAGTCGGTGATGCCATCCAGCCATCTCATTCTCTGCCGTCCCCTTCTCCTCCTGCCCTCAATCCCTCCCAGCATCAGGGTCTTTTCCAATGAGTCAACTCTTTGCATGAGGTGGCCAAAATACTGGAGATTCAGCTTTAGCATCAGTCCTTCCAATGAACACCCAGGACTGATTTCCTTTAGGATGGACTGGTTGGATCTCCTTGCAGTTCAAGGGACTCTCAAGAGTCTTCTCCAACACCACAGTTCAAAAGCATCAATTTTTCAGCACTCAGCATTCTTCACAGTCCAACTCTCACATCCATACATGACTACTGGGAAAACCATAGCCTTGGCTAGACGAACCTTTGTCGGCAAAGTAATATCTCTGCTTTTTAACAAGAACTGGTTAAAACTAGGTAAATTAGTGGAGGCAGAAAGTAGATTTAAGGTATCAGAAGAATAAGGTGAATGAAGAGTTATAAAGTAATGATTGCAAAATATGAACTCTGTATCTAATTCTGTCAGTTTTATTTCATGTATTTCAAGCTTTTGTTGAGTTCATATACATTTGACCTTTTCAGAATTATTATTTCTCTAAATGTATTTTGTTTGAAATCTCTTTTATTTGATGATAATGTAAAGACACGAGGAATCTTATAATTACTATTTGAACTAATTTTTTTTTACTGTCAATTTACTTTCAACCCACAATATTTTAAGTACTATTGTACTTAAAATTAGGTCTTTTTTTAACCCTTTGATAATCTCCTTCATGTGATAGATGGTTTAGGTCATTAGCAATTTGTTTGATGTGATTATTGTTATGATTCGTTTCAGTCTGTCACTTTAATTTTTTCTACATAATTTTCTTGATGATTATGTTGTTGTTGCTGTTCAGTTGTTCAGTTCACGGGGTTGACTCTGCAGCCCCATGGACTGCAGCACACCGGGATTCCCTGTCCTTGACTACCTCCCAGAGTTTGCTCAAACTCATGTCCATTGAGTCAGTGATGTCATCCAACTATCTCGTCCTCTGTTGTCCCCTTCTCCTGCCTTCAATCTTGATGATAATAATGATTACTAAAATGATTATTTGGTGTTATTTTTGTTCCTATGTTTTTACATTTTCCAGTTTTTTGGTGGACTATTTGAATTTTTAAAGAATTCTATTTCAAACCTTGCGGAGGAATTCCAAATCCCCAAATCTGTACATTAGTTTCTATTACTGGGTGTATATATTAGCACATCCTATGTAGTCCAAGTCATATACACTGAATTCCTCTTCTCCTGATGCCCAAGGAAAAGCGAATTCCCTTTTCCTCATTTGTCTTTCACCTTCTTTTCCCCTTGATTCACCATCTCACATTAATCTTTCCCCTGAAAAACTTATGTAATTTCTTCTGTTTGGCTTATGGAGCTCATATTGTTCTAGGAAAACATGATGCTTGAGAACTGAAAATCCAGATTCAATTGAGTGATTTTACATAAAGCTTTAACAACTTTAATGCATTGTTCCATGATACTTTGCAGTGGTTCAGGACTTCCCTGGTGGCTCAGACATTGAAGAATCTGTCTGCAATGCAGGAAACCTGGGTTTGACCCCTAGTCCAGGAGATCCTCTGGAGAAGGGAATGGCAACCCACTCCAGTATTCTTGCCTGGAGAATTCCATAGACAGAGGAGCCTAGTAGTATATTCAGTCCATGGGGTCGCAAAGAGTCAGACATGACTGAGCAACTCACATTTTTTTTTCAGCTGTAATTTAGAGACTCAAGTATACTTTTAGCTCCATGTGTTCTAGACATTCTAGAGACTCTCTACTTTGCTAGATACACATACTTGTAAAATGGATGTTTATGGTAATATTTAGTTCAGTTCAGTCACTCAGTTGTGTCAGACTCTTTGTGACCCCATGAATTGCAGCACCCCAGGGTTCCCTGTCCATCACCAACTCCCGGAGTTCACTCAAACTCATGTCCATCGAGTCCGTGATGCCATCCAGCCATCTCATCCTCTGTCGTCCCCTTCTTCTCCTGACCCCAACCCCTCCCAGCATCAAAGTCTTTTCCAATGAGTCAACTCTTTGCATAAGGTGGCCAAAGTATTGGAGTTTCAGCTTTAGCATCAGTCCTTCCAAAGAAATCCCAGGGCTGATCTCCTTCAGAATGGACTGGTTGGATCTCCTTGCAGTCCAAGGGACTCTCAAGAGTCTTCTCCAACCACCACAGTTCAAAAGCATCAATTCTTCAGTGCTCAGCTTTGTTCACAGTCCAACTCTCACATCTATACATGACTACTGGAAAAACCATAGCCTTGGCTAGACGGACCTTAGTCGGCAAAGTAATGTCTCTGCTTTTGAATATACTATCTAGGTTGGTCATAACTTTTCTTCCAAGGAGGAAGCGTCTTTAAATTTCATGGCTGCAGTCACCATCTGCAGTGATTTTGGAGCCCCCCAAAATAAAGTCTGACACTGTTTCCACTGTTTCCCCATCTATTTGCCATGAAGTGATGGGACCAGATGCCATGATCTTCGTTTTCTGAATGTTGAGCTTTAAGCCAACTTTTTCACTCTCCTCTTTCACTTTCATCAAGAGGCTTTTTAGTTCCTCTTCACTTTCTGCCACAAGAGTGGTGTCATCTGCATATCTGAGGTTATTGATATTTCTCCCGGCAATCTTAATTTCGGCTTGTGTTTCTTCCAGTCCAGTGTTTCTCATGAAGTACTCTGCATATAAGTTAAATAAGCAGGGTGACAATATACTGCCTTGATGTACTCCTTTTCCTATTTGGAACAAGTCTGTTGTTCCATGTCCAGTTCTAACTGTTGCTTCCTGACCTGCATACAGGTTTCTCAAGAGGCAGGTCAGGTGGTCTGGTATTCCCATCTCTTTCAGAATTTTCCACAGTTTATTGTGATCCACACAGTCAAAGGTTTTGGCATAGTCAAGAAAGCAGAAGTAGATGTTTTTCTGGATCTCTCTTGCTTTTCCATGATCCAGTGGATGTTGGCAATTTGATCTCTGGTTCCTCTGCCTTTTCTAAAACCAGCTTGAATATCATGAAGTTCACGGTTCACGAATTGCTGAAGCCTGTCTTGGAGAATTTTGAGCATTACTTTACTAGTGTTTGAGATGAGTGCAATTGTGGGGTAGTTTGAGCATTCTTTGGCATTGCCTTTCTTTGGGATTGGAATGAAAACTGACCTTTTCCAGTCCTGTGGCCACTGCTGAGTTTTCCACATTTGCTGGCATATTGAGTGTAGCACTTTCACAGCATCATCTTTCAGGATTTGAAACAGCTCAAGGGAATTCCATCACCTCCACTAGCTTTGTTCGTAGTGATGCTTTCTAAGGCCCACTTGACTTCACATTCCAGGGTGTCTTGCTCTAGGTGAGTGATCACACCATCATGACTATCTGGGTCATGAAGATCTTTTTTGTACAGTTCTTCTGTGTATTCTTGCCACCTCTTCTTAACATCTTCTGCTTCTCTTAGGTCCATACCATTTCTGTCCTTTATCGAGCCCATCATTGCATGAAGTGTTCCCTTGGTATCTTTAATTTTCTTAAAGAGATCTCTAGTCTTTCCCATTCTGTTGTTTTCCTCTATTTCTTTGCATTGATTGCTGAGGAAGGATCTCTTCTTGCTATTCTTTGGAACTCTGCATTCAGATGCTTATATCTTTCCTTTTCTCCTTTGCTTTTCACCTCTCTTCTTTCCACAGCTATTTGTAAGGCCTCCCCAGACAGTCATTTTGCTTTTATGCATTTCTTTTCCATGGGGATGTTCTGGACCCTGTCTCCTGTACAATGTCACGAACCTCATTCCATAGTTCATCAGGCACTCTATCTATCAGATCTAGACCCTTAAATCTATTTCTCATTTCCACTGTATAATCATAAATGATTTGATTTAGGTCATACCTGAATGGTCTAGTGGTTTTCCCTACTTGCTTCAATTTGAGTCTGAATTTGGTAATAAGGAGTTCATGATCTGAGCCACAGTCAGCTCCCAGTCTTGTTTTTGTTGACTATATAGAGCTTCTCCATCTTTGGCTGCAAAAAATATAATCAGTCTGATTTCGGTGTTGACCATCTGGTGACGTCCATGTGTAGAGTCTTCTCTTGTGTTGTTGGAAGAGGGTGTTTGCTATGATCAGTGCATTTTCTTGTCAAAACCCTATTAGTCTTTGCCCTGCTTCATTCCGCATTCCAAGGCCAAATTTGCCTGTTACTCCAGGTGTTTCTTGACTTCCTACTTTTGCATTCCAGTCCCCTAAAATGAAAAGGACATCTTTTTTGAGTGTTAGTTCTAAAAGGTCTTGTAGGTCTTCATAAAACCGTTCAACTTCAGCTTCTTCAGGATTACTGGTTGGGGCATAGACTTGGATAACTGTGATAGTGAATGGTTTGCCTTGGAGACAAACAGAGATCATTCTGTCGTTTTTGAGATTGCATCCAAGTACTGCATTTCAGACTCTTTTGTTGACCATGATGGCTACTCCATTTCTTCTGAAGGATTCCTGCCCACAGTAGTAGATATAATGGTCATCTGAGTTAAATTCACCCATTCCAGTCCATTTTAGTTCGCTGATTCCTAGAATGTCGACGTTCACTCTTGCCATCTCTTGTTTGATTATTTCCAATTTGCCTTGATTCATGGACCTGACATTTCAGGTTTCCATGCAATATTGCTCTTTACAGCATTGGACCTTGCTTCTATCACCAGTCACATCAACAGCTGGATATTGTTTTTGCTTTGGCACCATACCTTCATTCTTTCTGGAGTTATTTCTCCACTGATCTCCAGTAGCATATTGGACACGTACTGACCTGGGTAGTTCCTCTTTCAGTTCCTATCATTTTGCCTTTTCATACTGTTCATGGGGTTCTCAAGGTATGAATATTGAAGTGGTTTGCCATTCCCTTCTCCAGTGGACCACATTCTGTCAGACCTCTCCACCATGACCCGCCTGTCTTGGGTTGCCCCGTGGGCATGGCTTGGTTTCATTGAGTTAGACAAGGCTGTGGTCCTAGTGTGATTAGATTGACTAGTTTTCTGTGAGTATGGTTTCAGTGTGTCTGCCCTCTGATGCCCTCTTGCAACACCTACCATCTTACTTGGGTTTCTCTTACCTTGGGCATGGGGTATCTCTTCAAGGCTGCTCCAGCAAAGCACAGCCACTGCTCCTTACCTTGGATGAGGGGTATCTCCTTACCGCTGCCCTTCCTGACCTTCAACGTGGGATAGCTCCTCTAGGCCCTCCTGTGCCCAAGCACCCACCGCTCCTCAGGTTGCTCCTCCCAGCTGCTGCCCCTGGCTTGGTGTGCAGCGTGGCTCCTCCTGGCTGCCGTCCCTGGCCTCCAGCACAGAGTGGCTCCTCAGGGCCACCGCCCCTGGACTCGTGCTCGAGGTGTCTCCTCCTGGCCGCCACTGACCTAGGACGTGGGGTAACTCTTCTCGGCCGCTGCCCCTGACCTTGGACTTGGGTAGGTCCTCTCGGCGTTCCTGTGCTGTCGCAGCCTGGCACTCTCGGCCACTGCTCCTGACCTCGGACGTGGGGTAACGCTTCGCCGCCGCCCGCGCTTAGTGCGCCGGGTCGCAGCCGCCCGCGCTTAGTGCGCGGGGTCGCAGCCGCCCGCAGCCCCACCCCCCCTTAGATAATTTTAACATTTATTTGTAGTAAACTTCATCATTGCACTTAAAATCAGTCTAGGGAGAATCAGATTTCATCAATCATAAAGAAATGACTATATATGTAATACACTGAGAGGAGTTTGCTGCTGCTAAGTCACTTCAGTCATGTCTGACTCTGTGTGATCCCATAGACGGCAGCCCACCAGGCTCCCCCGTCCCTGGGATTCTCCAGGCAAGAACACTGGAGTGGGTTGCCATTTCCTTCTCCAATGCATGAAAGTGAAAAGTGAAAGGGAAGTCGCTCAGTCGTGTCCACCTCTTCGCGACCCCATGGACTGCAGCCTACCAGGCTCCTCCGTCCATGGGATTTGCCAGGCAAAAGTACTGGAGTGGGGTGCCGAGAGGAAAGTGCAATCCATGCCAGACATAACCGTTATGTCATTCTAGTCTCAGGCCCACAAGGATGGTGGCATTGCTTTCTCCACCACATTGATGAGAAAACTGAGACTGATTTAAATAAGTGACTCATCTGTGTACTTAGCTACTAACAACAGGTTACTAAGAGCAGGTCATGGTTGGAGTACTTGCACATGTTGTTGGGCTTCAAGCTTACATAATTGGGGGGCTTTTTTAAAAAAGAGTATTTTATAAATATATACTGTGAGGACAAATTTGATAGAACCTAAGACAAACTTTGGAAGGTAATTATGCATGTGGAAGACTCTCAAGCTTAAGCCTCATAAGCTTCTTGGAAAATCTGCTGATTAAGCACAGAGGAAATTTGACTCCCAAGTCTCTTTGGGACTGCATGTGCTATACCTTTCAGGTGCAATGCCCACAATAGTCATTCTCCTATTTTCCTAGTATTTGTATAACAGAACATAATTTCTTTCCTAATCCAACAAGTGAAGTCTAGATATAGATGAAGAGCAAAAAGTATCTGTTGCCGATAATCAGGTGACAAATAAGCAAGGGAGAGCTGACTGCACTTGTGTGCCCTTCTTTCATCAGGTTGTTGGTTGAATCTGCTCAGTGGCTGATTGTCACAAATAAACCAGATGAGGGCTTAATGAAACTTAAGAAAGTTGCACACCGAAATGAAATGAAGAATGCTGAAGAAGCCTTGAACATGAAGGTGAGCAGCAGGAAAGGGAAAGTGGTTACTGGGTTGGAGGAAGAAATAAACTGACACCTGCATTCTCCTTATTGAGACAGACAAGCTGCTTTTCTAAAAAGGGCAGTTAGTTGAGAATGTAAGCTCAGTTCCCTTATCTTTCATGGCTATATCATGAAAAGAAGCTTTGAGCACTGTACAAGGACTTTGTGATTTAGCTCATTTCCTGATCTGAATCTACAGCCTATGTGCCCTCATGGATCCCTGCCCAGCTCTATGGCCTCATTTTCAAAATATCATTGCTTCTGTCTAATTTCCTGGGGTCTGCCTTAACTCCCTGCACCTTTCTTCATATCACATTCACATTGGCGATTACATGTGTAATATGCTTACGCTACAAAAAAAGGGAGCACATCTTTCTCGTCCTGTTGGGTACCTGTGCTTTTCACAATACCTGGCACTATGCTGACAAGTGATATGAGTTTGTTGTTATTGAAGGGTTTGAGAGTGACCATGCAGGAGGAGGTGGAGGCAGCACAGACTAAAACTACTGTTTTTGACTTGTTCTGCACACCTAACCTGTGTAAAAGAATGTCTTCTGCTCCTTGTCAGATGGGCTGACAACATTTAAAGAGTGGGGACATGAAGCCATTTACGTCAAAGATTATAACATGTTGTGAGAGAGGGGGGCATATTTAAAGGTAAACTATGAGGAAAACACACCAAATAAGACTCACACGGAATTGATTATATGATGAACATTTAAGTTGTATCACGCTGTCAGTCTCTTCACCGGAGATGAATGTACTCCATCTGTAATCCATCACAGCACAGATTTTGGCACATCAGTTCAGTTCAGTTGCTCAGTTGCGTCCCGACTTTTTGCAACCCCATGGACTGTAGCACACCAGGCTTCCCTGTCAATCACCAAGCTCCTGGAGCTTGCTCAAAATCATGTCCATCGAGTTGATGATGCCATCCAACCATCTCATCCTCTGTTGTCCCCTTCTCCTGCCTTCAATTTTTCCCAGCATCAGGGTCTTATCCAATGAGTCAGTTCTTCCCATTAGGTGACCAAAATATTGGAGTTTCAGCTTCAGCATCAGTCCTTCCAATGAATATTCAGGACTGATTCCTTTTAGGATTGACTAGTTTGATCTCCTTGCAGTTCAAAGGACTCTCAAAAGTCTCCTCCAACACCACAGTTCAAAAGCATCAATTCTTCAGCACTCAGCTTTCTTCATAGTTCAACTCACATCCATACATGACTCCTGGAAAAAACCATAGCTTTGACTAGATGGATTTTTGTTGGCAAAGTGTGATATCTTTGCTTTTTAAATATTCTGTCTAGATTGGTCATAGATTTTCTTCCAGGGAGCAAGTGTCTTTTAACTTCATGGCTTCAGTCACGATCTGTAGTGACTTTGGAGTCCCCCAAAATAAAGTCTCTCACTGTTTCTACTGTTTGCCTGTCTATTTGCCATGAAGTGATGGGACCGGATGCCATGATCTTAGTTTTTTGAATGTTGAGTTCTAAGCCAACTTTTTAACTCTCCTCTTTCATTTTCATCATGAGGCTCTTTAGTTCTTCACTTTCTGCCATAAGTGTGGTGTCATCTGCATATGTGAGTCATTGATATTTCTCCTGGCAATCTTGATTCCAGCTTGTGTTTCTTCCAGTCCAGTGTTTCTCATGATGTACTCTGCATATAAGTTAAATAAGAGGGTGACAATATACAGCTTTGACGTATTCCTCTCCCGATTTGGAACCAGTCTGTTGTTCCATATGCAGTTCTAACTGTTGTTTCCTGATCTGCATACAGATTTCTCAGGAGGCAGGTCAAGTGGTCTGGTATTCCCATCTCTTTCAGAATTTTCCACAGTTTGTTGTGATCCACACAGTCAAAGGCTTTGGCATAGTCAATAAAACAGAAGTAGATGTTTTTGGAACTCTCTTGCTTGTTCGATAATCCAGAAGATGTTGGCAATTTGATCTCTGGTTCCTCTGCCTTTTCTAAATCCAGATTGAACATCTGGAAGTTCAGAGTTTATGTACTGTTGAAGCCTGGCTTGGAGAATTTTGAGCACTACTTTACTAGTGTGTGAGATGAGTGCAATCATGCAGTAGTTTGAGCATTCTTTGGCATTGCCTTTCTTTGGGATTGGAATGAAAACTGACCTTTTCCACTTTGGCCACTGCTGAGTTTTCCAAATTTGCTGCCATATTGAATGCAGCACTTTCACAGCATCATCTTTTAGGATTTGAAATAGCTCAACTGGAATTCCCACCTCCACTAGCTTTCTTTGTAGTGATGCTTTCTAAGGCCCACTTGACTTCACATTGCAGAATGTCTGGCTCAAGGTGAGTGAGTGATCACATCATCGTGGATATCTGGGTCATGAAGATCTTTTTTATATAGCTCTTTTCTGTATGATGTAGGTCATACCTGAATGGTCTAGTGGTTTTTCCTATTTTCTTCAATTTAAGTCTGAATTTGGCAATAAGGAGTTCATGATCTGAGCCACAGTCAGCTCCCAGTCTTGTTTTTGCTGACTGTATAGAGCTTCTCCATCTTTGGCTGCAAAGAATATAATCAATCTGATTTCAATATTGACCAAAATAGGAGAAAACTTTGCAAACTGTAATATGAAGAGATCAAATTGTTGTTTAGTTGCTAAATTGTGTCCAACGCTTTGTGACCCCATGGACTGCAGCACTCCAGGCTCTTCTGTCCTCCACTAACTCTTGGAGTTTGCTAAAATTCATGTCCATTGAGTCAGTGATGCTATCTAACCATCTCATCCTCTGTCATCCCCCTCTCCTTTTACCTTCAGTCTTTCCCAGAATTAGGGTCTTTTCCAATGAGTCGACTCTCCACATCATGTGGCCGAAGTATTGGAGCTTCAGCAACGGTCCTTCCAGTACATATTCATGGTTGATTTCCTTTAGAACTGTCTCATTTGATCTCCTTGAAGTCCGATGGACTCTCAAGAGTCTTCTCCAGCACCACAATTGAAAAGCATCAGTTTTTCAGTGTTCAGCTTCCTTTTATTCCAACTGTCACATCCGTATATCATCACTGGAAAAACCACAGCTTTGATCATAGAAACCTAATGTTGGCAAAATGATGTCTCTGCTTTTTAATATTCTGTATAGGTTTGTCATAGCTTTCCTTCCAGGGAGCAAACATCTTTTGATTTCACCATCTGCAGTGATTTTGGAGCCCAAGAAAAGAAAATCTGTCACTGCTTCCATTTTTCTCTTTCTACTTGCCATGAAGTGATGGGACCAGATGCCATAATCTTAGTTTTTTCATGTTGAGTTTCAAGCCAGCTTTTTCACTCTCCTCTTTACCCTCGTCAAGACTCTTTAGTTCCTCCTTACTTTCTGCCATTAGAATGGTATCATCTGCATATTAGGTTGTCAGTATTTCTTCAGGCAACCATGATTCCAGTTTGTGATTCATCCAGCACTGCAATTAGCATAATGTATTCTGCATATAAGTTAAATAAGCAAGGTGACTATATACAACCTTGTCGTACTCCTTTCCCAGTTTGGAACCAATCAATTTTTCCATGTCCAGTTCTAACTGTTGCTTCTTGACCTGTGTACAAGTTTCTTAAGAGGCAGGTAAAGTGATCTGGTACTCTCATCTCTGTAAGAATTTTCCACAGTTTGTTGTGATCCCCACAGTCAAAGGCTTTAGCATAATCAATGAAGGAGAGGTAGATGTTTTTCTGGAACTCCCTTGCTTCCTCCATAATCAACCAAATGTTGGCAATTGATTTCTGCCTCTTTGAGACCCAGGTGGTACATCTGAAAGTTCTTGGTTCATGTGCTGCTAAAGCCTAGCTTGAAGGATTTTTAACATAACCTCACTAGCATGTGAAATGAGCACAATTATGTGGCAGTTTGAACATTTTTGGTGTTGTTTTTCATTGGGATTGGAATGAAAACTGACCTTTTCCAGTCCTTTGGCCACTGCTGTGTTTTCCAAATTTGCTGACATATTGAGTGCAGCACTTTAACAGCATCATCTTTTAGGATTTGAAATAGCTTTGCTGGAATTCTATCACCTCCACTAGCTTTGTTCATAGTGATGCCTCATAGGGCCAACTTGACCTCACACTCCAGAATGTTTGGCTCTAGATAAGAGACCACACCATTACAGTTATCTGGGTCATTAAGACCTTTTTTGTATGGTTCCTCTGTGTGTTCTTGCAATTTCTTCTTAATCTCTTCTGATTCTTTCAGGTCCTTATTGTTTCTGTCCTTTATAATGCCTATCCTTGCATGAAATGCTCCCTTGATATCTCCAGTTTTTTTTGTTTTTTTTGTCTTTTAATTTGGTTATTTAGACTTTTTTTTTCTTTTTTTTCTTTTTAGTTTTTTATTTTTTAAATTTTAAAATCTTTAATTCTTACATGCATTCCCAAACATGAACCCCCCTCCCACCTCCCTCCCCATAACATCTTTCTGGGTCATCCCCATGCACCAGCCCCAAGCATGCTGCATCCTGCGTCAGACATAGACTGGCGATTCAATTCACATGATAGTATACATGTTAGAATGTCATTCTCCCAAATCACCCCACCCTCTCCCTCTCCCTCTGAGTCCAAAAGTCCGTTATACACATCTGTGTCTCTTTCCCTGTCTTGCATACAGGGTCGTCATTGCCATCTTCCTAAATTCCATATATATGTGTTAGTATACTGTATTGGTGTTTTTCTTTCTGGCTTACTTCACTCTGTATAATCGGCTCCAGTTTCATCCATCTCATCAGAACTGATTCAAACGAATTCTTTTTAACGGCTGAGTAATACTCCATTGTGTATATGTACCACAGCTTTCTTATCGATTCATCTGCTGATGGACATCTAGGTTGTTTCCATGTCCTGGCTATTATAAACAGAGCTGCGATGAACATTGGGGTACATGTGTCTCTTTCAATTCTGGTTTCCTCGGTGTGTATACCCAGAAGTGGGATTGCTGGGTCATAAGGTAGTTCTATTTGCAATTTTTTAAGGAATCTCCACACTGTTCTCCATAGTGGCTGTACTAGTTTGCATTCCCACCAACAGTGTAGGAGGGTTCCCTTTCTCCACACCCTCTCCAGCATTTATTGCTTGCAGATTTTTGGATCGCAGCCATTCTGACTGGTGTGAAGTGGTACCTCATTGTGGTTTTGATTTGCATTTCTCTAATAATGAGTGATGTTGAGCATCTTTTCATGTGTTTGTTAGCCATCCGTATGTCTTCTTTGGAGAAATGTCTATTAGTTCTTTGGCCCATTTTTTTATTGGGTCGTTTATTTTTCTGGAGTTGAGCTGCAGAAGTTGCTTGTATATTTTTGAGATTAGTTGTTTGTCAGTTGCTTCATTTGCTATTATTTTCTCCCATTCAGAAGGCTGTCTTTTCACCTTGCTTATATTTTCCTTTGTTGTGCAGAAGCTTTTAATTTTAATTAGATCCCATTTGTTTATTTTTGCTTTTATTTCCAGCATTCTGGGAGGTGGATCATAGAGGATCCTGCTGTGATTTATGTCTGAGAGTGTTTTGCCTATGTTCTCCTCTAGGAGTTTTATAGTTTCTGATCTTACATTTAGATCTTTAATTCTCCAGTTTTCTTAAAGAGATCTCTGTTGTTTTCCTCTATTTCTTTGCAGTGTTTACTTAAGAAGTCTTTATCTCTCTTTGATATTCTCTGTAACTCTGCATTAAGTTTGGTATATCTTTTCTGTTCTTCCTTGCCTTTTACTTTTCTTTTCTCAGCTATTGTAAGGCCTCCTAAGACAATCACTTTGTCTTCTTGCATTTTTTTTCCCCTTTGGAATGGTTTTTATTCACTTCCTCCTGTACAATGTTATGAACTTCTGTTCATAGTTCTTCGGGCACTCTGTTTACCAGACCTAATCCATTGCACCTATTTGTTAGCTCCATTGCAAAATCATAAGAGATTTGATTCAGGTCATACCTGAAATGCCTATTGATTTTCCCTACTTTATTTGATTTAAGTCTGACTTTTGTGCAGTCAGTTCTAGGTCTTAATTTTGCTGACTTTATAGAGCTTCTCCATCTTCAGCTGCAAAGAACATAAACAATATGATTTTGGTATTGACCATCTGGTATGTCTCTGTGTAGACTCATATCTTGGGTTGTTGCAAAATGGTATTCGGTAGGACTAGCATGTTCCATTGACAAAACTCTATTAGCCTTTGCCCTGCTTCATTTTGTACTCCAAGGCCAAGTTCAGTTCAGTTCAGTTGCTCAGTTGTGTCCGACTCTTTGCGACCCCATGAATAGTAGTACGCCAGGCCTCCCTGTCCATCACCAACTCCCGGAGTTCACTCAGACTCGCATCCATCGAGTCAGTGATGTCATCCAGCCATCTCATCCTCGGTCGTCCCCTTCTCCTCCTGCCCCCAATCCCTCCCAGCAAAAAAGTCTTTTCCAATGAGTCAACTCTTTGCATGAGGTGGCCAAAGTACTGGAGTTTCAGCCTTAGCATCATTCCTACCAAAGAAATCCCAGGGTTGATCTCCTTCAGAATGGACTGGTTGGATTTCCTTGCAGTCCAAGGGACTCTCAAGAGTCTTCTACAACACCACAGTTCAAAAGCATCAATTCTTCGGCGCTCAGCCTTCTTCACAGTCCAACTCTCACATCCATACATGACTACTGGAAAAACCATAGCCTTGACTAGATGGACCTTAGTCAGCAAAGTAATGTCTCTGCTTTTGAATATGCTATCTAGGTTGGTCATAACTTTTCTTTCCAAGGCCAAACTTGCCTGTTCCTGGTGTCTCTTTACTTCCTACTTTTGCATTCAAATCCCCAATGATGAAAAGGACATCTTTTAGGTGTTAGCTCTAGAAGATGTTGTAGGTCTTCATAGAACCAGTCAACTTCAGCTTCTTTGGCATCAGAAGTTAAGGCATAGACTTGGATTAGTATAATGTTGAATGATTTTCCTTGGAAGTGAACTGAGATCATTCTATCATTTTTGAGATTGCACCAAAGTATGCTTTTCAGACTCTTGTTGACTCTGAAGGCTACACCATTTCTTCTAAGGGATTCTTGCACACGGTAGTTGATATAATGGTCATCTGAATTAAATTCACCCATTCCCATCCATTTTAGTTCACTGATTACTAAGATGTCGATCTTCACTCTTGCCATCTCCTGCTTGACCACATCCAATTTACCTTGATCTTTTGACCTAACATTCCAGGCTCCCATGCAATATTGTTCTTTTCAGCATCAGACTTTACTTTCACCACCAGACACATCAACACCTGAGTGTTGTTTCCACTTTGGCCCAGCTGCTTCATTCTTTCTGGAGCTATGAGTAATTGCCCTTTACTCACTCTTCACTGGTAGCATATTGGACACCTTCCAACCAGGGGGGCTCATCTTCTGGTGTCAAACTTTTTTGCCTTTTCATACTGTTCATGGTATTCTCATGGCAAGAATACTGGAGTGGTTTGCTATTTCCTCTTCCAGAGGACCATATATTGTCAAAACTCTTCACTATGACCCATCCATCGTGGGTGGCCCTGCATGGCATGGCTCATAGCTTCATTGGGTTATGTAACTTCCTTCACCACAACAAGGCTGTGATCCATGAAGGGGGATGAGATCATGAGTATAAACAAATCAATATTTCTAAATGTAAAACTGTAACCAGCCTGCAGATCGAGATAGAAAGATCCTGTTTCCACAGGGGTTCCCCTCAAATTACCCCATACAGCAACAACCACCACCACTGCCTGACTCTTTCCTCACTTCCTTCTCCTGTGCAAAATAAAAATTAATAACTATTCTGACCTCCTTCACTATAATTGAGTATTTGTTGATCTTGACCATCAAGTAGTGTAAATTGATAAAGAGTTCTGTGACAGGCCCTCTCTCCTCATGCCTATTCATGAATATTCACCCATTCTATTGCATGTAACAGGAGGTTGTTCTCTTTCCTAGTGCTTTAGTGTCCATTACATGAATACATTACAATTTTTTTATGTACTTCAATGTTAGTGGACTTTTTTATTTACCCTTGAACAGATTTATTTATTTTATTTATTATTATTATTTTACTTTACAATATTGTATTGGTTTTGCCACACATTAACATGAATCCACCATGGGTGTACACGTGTTCCCAATCCCGAACCCCCCTCCCACATCCCCCCCCCCCCAACACCATCCCTCTGGGTCATCCCAGTGCACCAGCCCCAAGCATCCTGCACCCTGCATTGAACCTAGACTGGCGATTCATTTCTTATATGATATTATACATGTTTCAATGCCATTCTCCCAAATCATTCCACCCTCTCCCTCTCCCACAGAGTCCGAAAGACTGTTCTATACATCTGTGTCTCTTTTGCTGTCTTGCATAGAGGGTTATCATTACCATCTTTCTAAATTCCATATATATATGTTAGTATACTGTATTGGTGTTTTTCTTTCTGGCTTACTTCACTCTGTATAATCGGCTCCAGTTTCATCCACCTCATTAGAACTGATTCAAATGCATTTTTTTAATAGCTGAGTAATTCTCCATTGTGTATATGTACCACTGCTTTCTTATCCATTCATCTGCTGATGGACATCTAGGTTGCTTCCATGTCCTGGCTATTATAAACAGTGCTGCGATGAACACTGGGGTACACGTTCTTTCAATTCTGGTTTCCTTGGTGTGTATGCCCAGCAGTGGAATTGCTGGGTCATAAGGCAGTTCTATTTCCAGTTTTTTATGGAATCTCCACATTCTTCTCCATAGTGGCTGTACTAGTTTGCATTCCCACCAACAGGGTAGGAGGATTCCCTTTTCTCCACACCCTCGCCAGCATTTATTGCTTGTAGACTTTTGGATCACAGCCATTCTGACTGGTGTGAAATGGTACCTCATTGTGGTTTGGATTTGCATTTCTCTGATAATGAGTGATGTTGAGCATCTTTTCATGTGTTTGTTAGCCATCTGTATGTCTTCTTTGAAGAAATGTCTGTTTAGTTCTTTGGCCCATTTTTTGATTGGGTCGTTTATTTTCCTGGAATTGATCTTCAGGAGTTGCTTGTATATTTTTGAGATTAGTTGTTTGTCAGTTGCTTCATTTGCAATTATTTTCTCCCATTCTGAAGGCTGTCTTTTCACCTTGCTTATAGTTTCCTTAAAACTCCTAGAAGACAACATAGGCAAAACACGCTCTGGCATAAATCACAGCAGAATCCTCTATGACCCACCTCCCAGAATACTGGAAATAAAAGCAAAAATAAACAAATGGGACCTAATTAAAATTAAAAGCTTCTGTTGGTCGATTTTTGTTTCCAATTTGGAATGTTAGCACTAGAGCTTCTGTAGAAAATCATGTACATTATCTCTTGGGATATAAGTACTTATTTTGAGATTGGGGGAACATTTTATATCTAATTCTGAATTTTTGAAGTGTTATTTTAAAAAAACCCATACAGGACAATATAGAGCCAATACCAAGTTTTAAAAAATTAACTACTGAATTATACAGTTTACCTCTTCCTAGGCATATGCTAGCAGAAAACTTCTGGATTTAACTGCATTGTGCTTTTTCAATCTTTTATCTACCCACTGGGCTATAGACATGGGTTTCTTAATCTAGACAATCAGCTTAAGATTTCCTTACTTTAGACAATAAGAATGGGGGGTGGGGAGTAGAGATATTGGTCAAGAAAAGACTTACATTCTTGGGACTGCTGTGATCTGTGGTGTTTCTTCTGTTGAAATGTCTAAGTCTAGCTCTCTCTGGGTGTAGCAGATCTTTAAAGTGGATTCCTTTCCCTTAGATCTTTCCTGGGTAAATTGTAGATCCCCAGTGGGAACTTTTGATTCCCTTTCATATCATACAGTTGATGCATGTTTGTTTGCCTGAATTCTTATATTTCTCTTGGCCCTAAGAAATCGGACATGAACTTAAATTCCCTAGAATTGTGCTAGGTACCAGACACTGTGCTCCCAGGCCAAGGGGACACAGTAGTATCTCTGCAGCTTCAACCACTAGTTGCGAAAAAGGAACTTGTTTGTAGTACTGAGGTTGGTGAAGGAAAGGGAGGACTCAAAGCATATTAACAAGTCTTATGAAAGAAATCCTTCTCTAAGTTTTACCCTTCTATTTCCAACTTCTATACACCATCCAATAGGTGACTTGATCAAGTTATGCTTTTGTTTCACTGCCAACTCTATACTAAGTGACTCAGACAAAGAATGACAGGAGTATCATTTTCACTATTGTCATATAATTATTTATGGTAGCTTTATAATTAAAATCTTAAAATGACATATTATACAGGCTGGGTCTTTATCCTTTAGGCTTGACCATTGACTGCCTGTGTCAATACAATCATAGACTGCAGCTCTAAAGCTGGGCTCTAAATCCTGTGGTTTGTGTCTTTCCTCTTCTGTTCACTACAGATTAGGAAGCACAATACCTTCACTTGGCATCTTTATGAATCTACAGCTCTTTGGGAGCAATATTTTCTTGTTCCAGGTAATCTTTGGAACTTCCACTGTCTCAGCCTGAAGCCTTGCATATTTACCACTGAATCATATGGGCTGTTGACCAACCCAGATGCTGTTCATGTTCCTGGTGGGACTTACCATTTTGCCCAACACCTTTGTGGCCCCAACATTAAAGAAGACTGGACTTTGGGGAAAGAAAGTGTCTTTTTCTCATCCTTCAGAAGCCAGCGGTAAAGAGAGATCCTAATTAAAGGCTAAGTATTCCCACAAGCCAAACTGATGAGAAATTCTGCTAGTAAGTTGTTGAGGGTAGAGCCAAAGGTCAGTAAGGGGCAGCTGATACACATATTTAACTTCATCATATCCTAAAATATCTGTAAACTGGTACAATGTCATCCTCACACTTCCTCTAGGACAGTTGTTATTCACTTGCCTTTTGTCCATTCACACTGGTAATAACATAGAGAGGTGAGGCCTTGCAATTATACCTCAGGTTGAGGACACAGTAGAGTCACTCCCTCTCTTTGGGCTCTTAATTACCATCTTTGAGGACTGGTCTACTTCCCCATCTCTGATGTATCCACATGAGACTGTGGGGTTAAGTCACCATGACTAGAGCTAGTGCATATTACAGAGGTCTTCCAGGAAATGAAAGAAAGTCCCCCCTTTTCAAGGAATGCACCAGTGAATAGTAGGGATAGTATTTAAGCAGTTTAAAATCCTTGTCCATTCCCTGTTGGGTTACTTTGTACATTAGTAGAATGATGACATGCAGTGATTACGAGAACCTTAGTGGGCACTCTGCTTCACCATCTCCCTATGAAGGAATGTGCTTCACAGCATTAGAGATGGGTATACTCTGTTCCTCATTAATGATGGCGGTTTATTCCCTTACCATTGAATTCTCTCCTATATTAGAAAGCTATAATTATATTAATTTTTATATAATATATTTTATATAATGTAATTTATAATTCAATAATATGATATATTAATATTTTAATATTTTGATTAATTACTGTAAAACTTCCTCTGAAACATTTTCAGGGGGTTCCAAATTCTGACTTTTTTTTCTCCGTATAGAAGTTTCCATTCTTGCTTCCACGTGTGTAACATTCATGGAAATCTGGCTTCTCTTCAGCCTGTCCAATGACAGACCAGCCCTGTCCTTCTATTGCTCTCTGGTGCCCTACTCACCCATGGCAATGCTGTACCTGCACTAGGCTCACTGAGTCATTTAGGTTCACCTGGGACTTTCCTAACTTTATCAGTGAAAACCCCACATTGCTAAAACCTTCTAATTCCAAGGAAAACCAGGATGTCTGGTCACTTTAAATTCTGCACTTTAATTTTAAGTTTCTTAAGGTTGGAGCTGAGCCTGAGACTCAGTAATTGTCTGCATGGCAGTCCTACCTTCTACAATAAGGATATTGCAAATAATGGCAACCCACTCCAGGATTCTTGCCTGGAGAATCCCTTGGATAGAAGAGCCTGGAGGGCTACAGTCCATAGGGTCACAAAGGGTTGGACAGGACTGAAGCAACTTAGCACTCACAAACAGACAGAATAAGTAAGAGCAAATTTCTGCCAGACTCACTTTTTCTTCTCCTTCTCTGGCACATATCCGATATGCAGAGAGATTTCCTGCAATTAATCCAGATAATTTTATGTACTTTTTACCATCTACATCAGTAATTCTACATTTCTCCATTTATCAATCACTCCATGATCCCTAGGGATCACCTGGTTCCCAGGTGGCACTAGTAGTAAAGAACCCACCTGCCAATGCAGGAGACATAAGAAATGCAAGTTCGACCTCTGGGTCAGGAAGATCCCCTAGAGGAGGGCGTAGCGAGAATTCTCTATTCTTGCCTAGAGAATCCCATGGGCAAAGGAACCTGGTGGGCTATGGTCCATAGGGTCCGCAAAGAATCAGGCATGACTTAAGTGACTTAGCACCCACCATGCTCCATGACACTGTACAATTTTCTACGTGTTTCAAACATGCAAATAACATATAAGGTGTCTTTTGTCCTCATGGAATTTGGTGGATGCTGATTATTCAGCTCAGATTTCTTAATCTTCTTGGTCTTCCTGTTTCCAGAAATGCAGACCCTGCATGTGACTTTGGCAAGTGTGGGAATCTGCTGTGTCGCTGCTTCTGCTGCCAGTCTTTCTGTCCACTTTGTTGAACTCATCCCCGCTCTGCTCAGGTACATGAGTTTGTGGGTGCTCTGCCAGTATACAAAGTAGGACTTTCCCAGCCTATTGCAGCTTATTGCAGGAATATACACAATAAGATCAGTTAACTGGAAAACAATCATTTGTAATGGTAATAGCAGCAATATACTAACAGCTATTATAACCAAAGTTTATTGAAAAAGCTGACTTGGTGCCTTGTACTGTGCTGAGCAGTACTTTAATGTGTTCTCTCATTAATTTTTTTAAGGCTATTTGTCAGAATAGGTGCACTGTGTAACTTTCTGTTTAAAATGATGATGGTAGGTCTTAATACACTTTGACTCTGAGAAAGGCAGGTAGAAAATCATAGAGCAAAATCTCAAAAAAACAAGTGTTTTTCACCAAACCCATGTATTTAACAGTTGTGTTTTATTGTTTTCCATGGTTTAGTCACTAAGTCATGTCTAGTAGCATGCCAGGCTCCTCTGTCCATGGGACTCTCCAGGCAAAGAAACAGAAGTGGGTCTATTTCCTTCTCCAGGGGATCTTCCCAATTCAGGAATCAAACCCACATCTCCTGCACCGCATGCAGATTCTCTACTGCTGAGATGTCAGGGAAGTCCTCTGCCTTCCATAATCAAGTCAAAATAAAATATCACAAGTTTCATGTGCGTATTATTACTGCATTATTGCCTGTTATCGTTTATGCGTCAGGGCAAAAGCTGTGGGATTAGATATGATGGTAACTTGGTTTGCGGCAACACTGGCTCCCCTCTAGATGACCCTAGTAGTGTATCTACGCAGTTTACCCTGGATCATCTAGGGACTGTGTCCCATCTTTTCTGGTCTTGTCCTTCTCCTACCTGAAACAAGAAATATAACTCTGTTTGACACAATCCAGGATATGGAAAATAAGCGAGTAAACCTTCTACCACCCCCTTGGAGGGACTGTGTGCTTTGAATCTTGTGGGTGAGAAAGGCAACACATTGAGTGGGTCCCTCAGATCGCTGGGGAGGCTGAGCCTTGCCTGGGATCCTCCCATCCCAGCCCATTACCTTCACGAGTGGCAAGGTCATTTATACCCACTGTGTGTTCCAGTCTAGACTGCAGAGATCCCTTCTACCCTGTTCTCATTGGTAGCTTTGGTACTGAAGTGACAACAATTAGCTCTATTGTAAGGGCAAATACTACCTGCCCTCATGAGAGACACATATTCCTGATGGTATTTCATGATCCTCAGATCCATTAGAGCCTGGGATATAAATGGGAAAGAAATGAGATTTCTAGTGAAGGAATAATGTTAGGACACACAGAGTTAAAGTCTCTCTTTGAAAATATAATAAAGAGAAGGTAATGGCAACCCACTCCAGTACTCTTGCCTGGAAAATCCCATGGATGGAAGAGCCTGACAGGCTACAGTCCATGGGGTCACAAGAGTCTGACACAACTTAGCGACTAAACCACCACCACCACCATAGACAGTAAGGGTGTTCATTATATTAAATGTCCCACTTGCATAAAATGATACATACAAAAAGGCCAGGTAAAAAGTTCTCATCTATTTTGAAAGTGAAGTCTCTCAGTCGTGTCTGACTCTTTGCAACTGTGTGGACTGTAGCCTACCAGGCTCCTCCTCCATGGGATTCTCCAGGCAAGAATACTGGAGTGGGTTGCCATTTCCTTCTCCAGGAGATCTTCCCAACCCAGGGGTGGAACCTAGGTCTCCTGCATTGCAGGCAGATGCTTTAACATCTGAGCCACCAGGGAACCCATTCATCTATTTTGAATGGAGGTATAAAAAACAAAACTGTAAATGTAGAAAGCTCAAAACTTACTTTTATGTCTAATAAATTATGAATAGTACACAATGCATGTATTTTCAGATCTTTATGCCTGGATAGGAAAGATTCATGTGTCAGCTGAAACATCTCCTCTAAGTGCCTTCCCTGAGCACTCAATTTACAACAGCCCAGCCAGTTATAACTCTCCATTTAACGTCTTAACTCATTATATCGATAGAACTTACCACTCTCTAAAATAAAGTATATTTTAGATTAGAAAAAAAAAAGGAAATATAATAAAGAAATCAATAATTCTTGTGTTTGCCTCTATAAGATTTGGCAACTTTGCTACCATAACTAATAGAAATATTGAGGGTAGGGAAAATAAGAAACCAGTAAAAGGTATTTTAAAATAATAAAAATTGTATCTTAGTTTTCTAGTGCTTTCATAATAAATAAAGCTCCCCAACCGAGTGACTGTAACAACAGAAATGCATTTGTGTCATAGTTCTAGAGGCTCAAGTTGTTGGCAGGGCCATGCTTTCCTCTGTAGGCTCTAGGGAAGGGTCTGTTCCAGGTCTCTCCTGGGGAAGAAAACAACATAAGTTAGGAAAGCAGGGAACAATGAAAGTATGTAATAGGACTCTATTCTTGTGGGGAAAAGAAACGTCTAGGTATTAGTCAAAATATTAACATTAGTATCTATGTGTATTACTACTGCCAAGAGCTTTCATGAAGTAAATTTTTCTGTTTCTAACTTTTTATGATGAATGTTTAGTTCAAAATTAACCTATATCTATGCTGTTTATAAGAGACCTACTTCAGGTCTAGGGACATGTACAGACTGAAAATGAGGGGATGGGAAAAGGTATTCCATGGAAATGGAAATAAAAAGAAAGGTGGAATACTAATACTTATAGCAAACAAAATATACTTTATTTATTTTTATTTTTAATTAATTTATTGTATTTTAAATATAAATTTATTTATTTACAATATTGTATTGGTTTTGCCATACATCAGGGAACACGTGTACACCCATGGTGGATTCATGTTACAAAGCCACAGTCATCAAGACAGTATGGTACTGGCACAAAGACAGAAATATAGATCACTGGAACAAAATAGAAAGCCCAGAGATAAATCCACACACATATGGACACCTTATCTTTGACAAAGGAGGCAAGAATATACAATGGAGTAAAGACAATCTCTTTAACAAGTGGTGCTGGGAAAACTGGTCAACCATTTGTAAAAGAATGAAACTAGATCACTTTCTAACACCTCACATGAAAATAAACTCAAAATGGATTAAAGATCTAAATGTAAGACCAGAAACTATAAAACTCCTAGAGGAGAACATAGGCAAAACACTCTCCGACATAAATCACAGCAGGATCCTCTATGAACCACCTCCCAGAATTCTGGAAATAAAAGCAAAAATAAACAAATGGGATCTAATTAAAATTAAAAGCTTCTGCACAACAAAGGAAAATATAAGCAAGGTGAAAAGACAGCCTTCTGAATGGGAGAAAATAATAGCAAATGAAGCAACTGACAAACAACTAATCTCAAAAATATACAAGCAGCTTATGCAACTCAATTCCAGAAAAATAAACTACCCAATCAAAAAATAGGCCAAAGAACTACATAGACATTTCTCCAAAGATGTATGGCAAAATAGACTTTAAAATAAAAACTGTTACAAGAGATAAGCAAGGGATCAATCCAAGAAGAAAATACAACAATTAGTCACTCAGTCAACCTCATGGACTGTAGCCCACCAGGCTCCTCTGTCCATCGGATTCTCCAGGCAAGAATACTGGAGATGGTTGCCATTTCCTACTCCAGCGGATCTTCCCAACCCAGGGATTGAACCCGTGTCTCTTGCATTGGCAGGTGGATTCTTTACCACTGAGCCACCTGGGAAGTCCCATACACCTAACATATGAGTGCCTCAATTTATAAGGCAAATGCCACTGTGATCAGAGTAGAAAAGGAAATAAAAGCAATCCAAATTGGAAAAGAAGAAGTAAAATGGTCACTGTTTGCAGATCACATGATACTATACATAGAAAATACTAAATATGTTATCAGAAAACTACTAGAGCTCATCAATAAATTCAGTAAAGTTGCAGGATACAAAATTAGTACACAGAAATCTCTTGCATTCCTATACACTAACAATGAAAGATCAGAAAAAATTAAAGAAGCAATCTCATTTACCATCATATCAAAAAGAATGAAATACCTAGGAATAAACCTAACTAAGGAGGCAAAAACCTGTACTCCAAAAACAGTAAGACACTGATGAAAGAAACTGAAGATAACACAAACAGATGGAAAAACATACCATATTCCTGGATTGGAAGAATAGCATTGCCAAAATGACTATAATACCCAAGGCAATCTACAGATTCAGTGCAATCTCTATCAAATTACCAATGGCATTTTTCACAGGACTAGAAGAAAAAATTTTAATGTGATAGAAGCATAAAAGAGTCTGTATAGATAAAGAAATCTTGAGAAAGAAAAATGTAGCTGAAAGAATCAGGTTCCCTGACTTCAGACTGTATTACAGAGCTAGAGTAATCAAAACAGTATGTGGTACCAGCATAAAGACAGAAATATAGCTCAATGGCACAGGGTAGAAGGCCCAGAAATCAACCAATGCACCTATGGTCACCTGAGCTATGACAAAAGAGAGAAGATTAGGAAAGAATATACAATGGAGAAAAGACAGTCTCTTCAATAAGTGGTGCTTGGAACACTGTACAGCTACATGAAAAATAATGAAATTAGAACATTCTCTAATACCATACAGAAAAATAAATACAAAATGAATTAAAGACCTAAATGTAAGATGGGATATTGTAAAATTCCTCTAGGAAAATACAGGCAGAAGACTCTGACATAAATCACAGCAATATTTTTTGGTTCCACCTCCTAAAGTAATGAAAATAAAAGCAAACAAATGGGAACTAGTTAAACTCAAAAGCGTTTGCACCCTCTCCCTCTCCCTCTGAGTCCAAAAGTCCGTTATACACATCTGTGTCTTTTTTCCAAGAGGGTGGGATGATTTGGGAGAATGGCATTCTAACATGTATACTATCATGTAAGAATTGAATCGCCAGTCTAGGTCTGACGCAGGATACAGCATGCTTGGGGCTGGTGCATGGGGATGACCCAGAGAGATGTTATGGGGAGGGAGGTGGGAGGGGGGTTCATGTTTGGGAACACATGTAAGAATTAAAGATTTTTAAATTTAAAAAATAAAATAAATAAATAAATAAATAAATAAATAAATAAAAAACAAAAGCGTTTGCACGCAAAGGAAGCCATAAACAAAATCAAAAGACAACCCACAGAATGGAAGAAAATATTTGCAAATGAAGCAACTGACAAGGAATTTACTTCCAACTATACAATACAGCTCACGAAGCTCAATTTCAAAAAATAAAAACAAAGGAAACAATGAACAGAAGACCTAAACAGACATTTCTCTAAAGAAGACATACAGATGGATTAACAGCTCATGAAGATGCTAAACATCACTAATTATCAGACAAATGCAAATCAGAACTTGCAATGAGGTATCACCTCGCTCTGGTCAAAATGGCCATCATCAAAATCAAATAACAATAAATGATGGAAGTACCTCTCTCTTACTCACCAGAGTCTTACAGTTGAAGACCTTATCTTACACACTGCCATATTTCTAGAACACAAAACATCCTCACAAATGTTATCTGAGTGAATCAATAAGCCTGTAATAAATAAAGTGGTAAACGCACTAACCACTGGCTTATCCCTCTGTCCTCCATCATTACCTGTCCTGACCCCATTTCGAGTACTTTATTTTCAACAGGAATTCGTGGTTTGATTTGACTTGAAGCAGAATAATATCATTTACCAAAAGAAAAATATTGTACCATATTTCACTTGCTATAAATTAACTCAGGACTATTCATTAACTTTTTTAAATGAAAATTCAATACTAAACAAGCAAAACACCTACTTTCAGTAATTTTTACAGTAAAATAACATTTCACTTTCTAGTCTGGCAAATGACATGTTCTGGAACAGGCTGCAAACCATGCTGCAGGTTTATTTTATTTTATTTACAGATGTGGCGCTCAAAGTCCAATGCCACTTTGGGGCACTGCTGACAAAAAGAATTTTCACAGAGTAGACCTTTAAACAGTTTTGTCAATTACTGGAAGCATCTCAGCAAAGTATTTCTCTGTGACTTTAAAGAAAACAGTTACCAACCTGATCCCGAAACAAGCTAGAGAACTGGCTTCCATGCCCTTGCTGTGGAGGTGACCCAGGACCCACTGAGCTAACATTGAGATCAGGATCAATACACACTTAGTGTGTGACATAGTGAAAGTTTTCCTCTCTTTGAACTCCTCTAAATAGTCATTTTGCTTCCACTTGGGGATCACTGCTCAGCCTCGATGGCCTTTCAGGACCTCCTGGATCAAGTTGGAGGCCTGGGGAGATTCCAGATCCTTCAGATGCTTTTCCTTTGTATCTCTAGCCTCATCACCTACCCTCATATTCTATTGGAGAACTTCACTGCAGCCGTCCCTGGTCATCACTGTTGGGTCCACATTCTCGACAATAACACTGACTCTGCTAATGACACTCGGACCCTCAGCCCTGATGCCCTCCTGAGAATCTCCATCCCACTGGACTCAAACCTGAGGCCAGAGAAGTGTCGTCGCTTCAGCCGCCCCCAGTGGCAGCTCCTTAACCTGAACAGGACCTTCCCCAACATAACTGACCTGGACACAGAGTCCTGTGTGGACGGCTGGGTGTATGACCAAAGCATCTTCACCTCCACTATTGTGACTAAGGTAAGAGGCCTCATTTACATCTTGTGAGTACATGGTCTGAGTCTTTAAGGGTAACTGAGTAACAAATAAGTTTCTAACCTTTTTAGTCACTATTAGGTGCTCATTCTTCAATCTTTCAGCAAATATTAATTACTTCTTTATTGAATGCCAAACACCTATATATTTAATAAATTTAATGAACTCAGAAACAGATGTGACCTTGCTATTATATGGCTTTTATCCTTGGGAAGACCTAAGATTAAGAAAGTAATTTATGTGATGTGTTTAAAGGATCATTAATGTTCAGCCTTGCTTGTAAATTAGAGATATCAGAGATATTGATGCAAACCTCCAAGCACTGTATCCCAAAGCAGCCATATAAGAAGATCTGTGATAAAATTCTAGCATCAGGAAACTTTGTAAGGCCTTCAAACATTGCACGCTATGGCCAAGATTGAGGACCACTTAATATGGAACAAAACAAGGCGTTGTTAAATCTAACAGGTTTAGAGAAGGCTTCCTTAAAGAAGTTATATTTAAGCTGAGACCTGAATAGTAAAAATCACCTAATGTAATAAAGGAAGCTGGAGAGGGAAAAGGGAATAAAATAAACAACCATGCAAATTGTTTAAACTGCTTCAATCAGGTTTCTACTGAGAGGTTATAAATCATGGAGCTCTCCTTTGCTGCTTTCTTTCTCATCCAGTGGGACCTGGTATGTGAATCTCAATCACTAAAATCAATGGCCAAATTCTTATTCATGGCTGGAATGCTGGTGGGAAGCTTCGTATATGGCCATTTATCAGACAGGTGAGTGTCTCTGAATCACAGTTCTCTTTACTCAGGTATTTTCAAGAACCCATAAATATTCTTCCATTAAGAAATATTTATTGCAAATTACACTGTCCTGGGGCTTCCTTAGTCCCCAGGGATCTAGAAACAAAAACAAATGGAGAATTACTGTCAGTGTGGTGAGTGCTATTTTATCAGCTGTGAGCGCTGTGTATGGAATACAGAAACAACATCTCCATCAGACATGGGAGCAGTTTTAGGATAAGGTTTGGAGCAGAGGTGCCACATAATAGCTTATAAAGGTTAAAAAAGAGGTTCCTATGGGAACAGAGAGGAAGATGTTTCACGTCATGAGATTCAACCTGTGTTCAGTCCCTCCTGACCTCTCTGATCTGAATGCTTGTGGATTTTTAGAGTATGGTTATCATGTCCTTATTTCTCAAATATGCTGGTAGACATTCCTATGAAACCTGTGTTATACATAGCATTGTATCTTGGTGGTGTATAAAAAAAGTATTTCAGTGGCCGTGATTTTTATTTTTCTAAAACACTACAATAAACATAATATTTTCAACCATGTAGGGGAATTAATCTAATGACAACTTCTGTCACAGTTTGTGGTCTTAGAAATGGAAGTATCCTGTACCTGACAGTGCACTTCTGAATTAGACAACCCAGCCAATTCCACCAACCACCCAAGTCTGTCTTCTCTAAAGGGCATGGGGAATTAAGGTGCTCCTTACCATCTACTAGCATTATGTCATCTATTATCTCAGCTGAAAATCATGAATTCTGAGTGTATGATCTTATAAAAGGTAAGATTATTTAAAAAGGTACCTTATAAAAGTGTTCAGAGTCACAGTGTTCATTTCTAACAGTTCTGTAATACATAGGAAAGTGAAAGTGAAAGTCGCTCAGTCGTGTCTGACTCTTTGCGACCCCATGGACTCTGTAATCCATGGAATTCTCCGGGCCAGAATACTGGAATGGGTAGACTTTCCTTTCTCCAGGGGATCTTCCCAACCCAGGGATTGAACCCAGGTCTCCCACATTGCAGGCAGATTCATTACCAGCTGAGCCACAAGGGAAGTCTGGATATGAAGCATTATTCCATTGATCCATTCAGTAATGCAGAACTGTTAGATTATACATACTATATAAAAGTGTTCAGAGTCAGAGTGTTCATTTCTAACAGCTCAGTTACACAGAACTGTTTACCTTGCAGAAATAAAAATTAAACAATATATCTATGCTGACTGATTTTTGAAAAAGTTTTGAAGCCTGTTTAATGGGTAAAATATGCCGTTTAGCAAATGGAACAGTGCCAATTAGACATATACACGCAAAAGGTGCAAGTAAACCTAAAACCATAGCAAATATTAACACAAAATGGATTCGCAACTTTAATAAGAGACCTAAAACCGTAAAACTCTTAGGAGAAAACAGGGGTAAATCTTCTTGACTTTGGGTTTGACAATGGATTCTTAGATATAACATCAAAAGTGTGAGTAATAAAAGAAGATATAAATAAGTGGGCCTTCATCAAAATTAAAAACTTCAGCACATCAAAGGGTATTATCCATAAAGTGAAAAGATAACGTGTTTAATGGGAGAAAATATTTGTAAATCATATATAGAGAATAAAGATAGGTGAATAGACCGATGGAATAAGGTTTAATATCCAGACTATATAAAAACTCTTACAGGATTCATGTCAATGTATGGCAAAACCAATACAGTATTGTAAAGTAAAATAAAGTAAAAATAAAAATAAAAAGACAAAGAACTCAATTTTTAAATGAGCAAAAGACTTGAATATACATTTCCTTTATACAGTTATATATATGGAGCATAAGCATATAAAAAGATGCTCAACATGATGTCATTTTAAAAATGTAAGTCAAACCACAATAAAATGCCACTTCACACGTACTAGGATTGCTATAATCCAGAAAAAAAAAAAGGAAAATAATATGCTTTCACAAGGATGTAGTAAAACTGGAATCTTGTACATTGTTGATGGGGAGGTAAATTGGTACCACCACTATGACAAATACTTTTGGAGTCTTCAAAAAATTAAATTTAGAGAAACCATATGACCTAACAATTTCATTGCTAGGTATAAAATCAGATGAGTTGAAAACAGGGACTCAAACAAATAGCTTATAAAACGATGTCATTGCAACATTATTCACAATAGCCAAAAGGTGAAAACTACACATATCCATCAACAGATAAATGGGTAAAATGTGATATGTACAGCCATAAAAAGAAATAAAGTTCTGTATATCATGCTAAAACTTGTAGGACCATGAAAACATGTAAAGTAAAATGACAGACAAAATATAACAAATATTTATGATCCCACTTACATAAAATATATAGACTAGGAAAATTAGTGAAGGGAAATGCAAATTAGAGATACCAGAAGCTGGGGAGAAAAAGGAATAAGGAGTTATTGCTTAATGGGTACAAAGTTTCTACAGAGGATTTTGAAAAGTTTTGGCAGTAGATAGTGATGATGGTTGCCTAACATCATGAATGTAATACCAGTGAGTGACCAATATAATCAAAAGTGGTTAAAATAGCCAATCATATTTTATGTATTATACTACAACTAAAAAGAAAAATGAGGCTTCCCTAGTGGCTCAGGTGGTAAAGAACCACCTGCAGTGTGGGAGACCTGAGTTCAATCCCTGGGTTGGGAAGATCCCCTAGAGAAGGGCATGGCAACCCACTCCAGTATTCTTGCCTAGAGAATCCCCATGGACAGAGGAACCTGGAGGGCTACAGCCCATGGGATTGCAAAGAGTCAGACATGACTGAGTGACTTAGCACACACAGCCCAAAAAGAAATATAACCAAAAGAATGAGAAGACAAACCACAAACTGGGAAAATATACTTGCAAAAGACACCTGAAAAAGAATAATTAACCAAAATACACAAAGAACTCTTTTTGAAATTTATTTATCTATTTTTAATTGGAGGATAATTGCTTTACAACACTGTATTGACTTCTGCCATATATCAACATGAATCAGCCATAGGCATATGCATACAAAGAACTCTTAAAGAAAAATGAACATTCTAGTTAAAATATAGTCAGAAAATTTGAAAGACATCTTCAAAGAAGTTGTACAGATGGCAAATAAACATATGAAAAGATGCTCCACAACATATATCTTTAGGGAAATACAAACTAAAACAATGATATACTACTACATACCTATTAGAATGACAAATATAGATAGATAGATAGATAGATAGATGATAGATAGATAGATAGATAACATCAAATGCAAAGATGTAGAGCAGCAGGAACTCTCTCTTATTCATAGCTGATGGGAATGTAAAATGATATAGCCGCTTTTGAAGACATATTAACAGTTTCTTACAAAATTGAGCACATTCTTGCCAAATAATCTAGGAATCATACTCCTTGGTAATTACCAAGGAGCTGAAAAGTTATGTCCACACAAAGCCTACCCAAGGATGTTCATAGCAGCCTTATTCATATCTCCTAAGCTAAAACTTAGAAGATGAATGCATGAATAAATGCATTCATTTTAGCAAATGCATACATAAATAAATTGTGGTACATCAAGCCATAGGATCTTATTCAATGCTAAAAGGAAATGAACTATCAAGCCATGAAAAGATATGGAAGAACTTTAGATATATACTGCAAAGTGAAAGAAGCTAATCGGGAAAGTGTACATACTGTATGAGTCCAACTACATTCTGGAAAAGATAAAACTACGGAAACAGTAAAATGATAAGTGATAGATAGGAGGAAAACAGCGCTTCCCTGGTGGCTCAAATGGTAGAATCCTCCTGCAACGTGGGAGACCTGAGTTCTATCCCTGCATTGGGAAGATCCACCTGAGGAAGGCATGGCAACCCACTCCAGTATTCTTGCCTGGAGAATCCCCATGAACAGAGGAGCCTGACAGGCTACAGTCCATGGGGTCGCAAAGAGTCAGACAGGACTGAGCAACTAAGCACACAGCACACACAGGAGGAAAATAAAAGAATAGGCAGAATACAGAGGTATTTTAGGGCAGTGAAACTACTCTTTATGACACTGTAACAGTGGGCACGTCATTACACATTTGTCAAAACCCATAGAATGTACAATAGCAAGAGTGTATCCTAATGTATTCCTAATGAACCTTGGAAAATAATGACATATCATTGTAGGTTCATTAGTTGCATGGAATGTGTCTATTGGTGCAAGCAGGTAGGGACACTGCATGAGTAGGGGCAGGGTATATTGAGAAATCTCTGTATGTTCCTTTCATTGTTGCAGTCAACCTAAAACTGCTCTAAAAATTAAGTTTTTTAAAAAACACCAAATTAGGAGCACCTAAATACGTAAAGCAAATATTAACAGACATAAAGGGAGAAACTGACATGACACAATAATAATAGGGGACTTCGGCACCTTGGTTATACCAATGGAGAGATCATCCAGACAGAAAATCAATAATGGCATTAAATGGCACATTAAACCAGATGGTCTTTATATATATATATATATATATATATATATATATATATATATACACACACACACATATATATACATATGTATATATAGATTAGCTCATCAAAAAAACAGAATATACATTCTTTTCCAGTACACATGTAACATTCTCCAGGATAAGTCATATGAGAGGTCACAAAACCAGTCTTAGTAAACTTAAGAAAATTGAAATCCTATCAGGCATCTTTTTTGACCACAATACTATGAGAGTGGAAATCCACTACAAGAAAGAAGCTGCCAAAAACACAAGGATATGGAGGTTAAACAAAGGCTGCTGCTGCTAAGTCGTTTCAGTCGTGTCCAACTCTGTGCGACCCCATAGACGGCAGCCCACCAGGCTCCTCCGTCCCGGGGATTCTCACTGGAGTGGGTTGCTGTTTCCTTCTCCAATGCAGGAAAGTAAAAGTGAAAGTGAAGTCGCTCAGTCGTTTCCGACTGTTCGCGACCCCATGGTCTGCAACCTACCAGGCTTCTCCGTCCATGGGATTCTCCAGGCAAGCGTACTGGAGTGGGGTGCCATTGCCTTCTCCAAAACAAAGGCTACTAAACAACTAATGGTTCACTGAGTATATCAAAGAAGGAAAAAATTAAAAAAAAACACCTAGAAACAAGTAAAACTGAAAACACAGCAATCCAAAATCTATGGGAATCAGCAACAGTAGTACCAAGAGGAAATTTATACAAGTCTACTTCAGAAAACAAGAAAAATCTCAAATAATAACCAAACCTTACATCTCAAGGAACTAAAAAGAAGAACAAACAAAACCCCAAGTTAGGAGAAAGAAAAAAATAATAAATATCAGAACAAAAAATCAATAATACATTAAAAGGATCATATACCATGATTAAGTGGAATTTATCCCAGGGTAGGGATGCAACAGTGGTTCAGTATCTGCAAATCAATCAATGTAATAAAACACATTAACAAACTGAAGAATAAAAATCATATGATCATCTTGATAGATGCAGAAAAACCTTGAAAAATTCAACATTTATTTATGATAAAAGGTCTCAACAAAGAAGTTACATATCTCAACACGATAAAGGTCATATGTGACAAGCCCACAGTTAACTAAAATCATACTCAATGGTGAAAAATCGATAGCATTTCCAGTAATATCAGGATCAAGACAAGGACACCTTCTCTCACCTCTTTTATTCACTTTTATTTACATAGTACCGGAAGTCCTAGCCACAACAATCAAATAAAGAAAGAAAGAAAAGGAATCCAAACTGTAAAGGAAGAAGTAAAATTGTCACTGTTTTTAAATAACATGACACCATACACAGAAGATCCTAAAGATGCTACCAAAAAGCTACTAGAACCCATCAATGAATTTGGCAAAGTTGCAGGATATAAGGAGAAGGCAACAGCAACCCACTCCAGTACTCTTGCCTGGAAAATCCCATGGACGGAGGAGCCTGGTAGGCTGCAGTCCATGGGGTCGCGAAGAGTCGGACACAACTGAGTGACTTCACTTTCACTTTTCCCTTTCATGCATTGGAGAAGGAAATGGCAACCCACTCCAGTGTTCTTGCTTGGAGAATCCCAGGGATGGCAGAGCCTGGTGCGCTACCATCTATGGGGTTGCACAAAGTCAGAGATGACTGAAGCAACTTAGCAGCAGCAGCAGCAGCAGGATATAAAATTAATTTACAGAAACCTGTTATATTTCTATATGCTAACAATGTGTACACTAACAATCAGAGAGAAAAATTAAGAAAGCAATCCCATTTATAGTTGCATCAAAAAGAATAAAAATCCTAGGAATAAGCCCAAATGAAGGGGTACAATATCTGTACTTGGAAAACTATTAGTCATTGATGAAAGAAATGGAAGACAACAACAAAAGAGGAAAGATAAACTGTCCTCAAGGATTAGAGAATAAATATTGCTAAAATGAACATACTGCCCAAGGTGATGCCCAAAATCAATGCACTCCTTATCAAATTACCAAAGTTATTTCTTACAGAAATAGAATAAATAATTCTAAAACTTATATGGAAGCATGAAAGACCCCTCAATAGCCAAAGCAATCCTGAGAAAGAAGAGCAAAGCTAGAGTATCATGCTTTCTGGTTTCAAGCTACACTACAAAGATACAGTAATCAAGGTTTTATATGAGCTCAAAACCAGACTCACAGATCAATGGAACCCAATAGAAAGCCCAGAAACAAACTCATCACATGTATATGGGCAATTAAAGAATATACAATAGAAAAAGATGGCCCTCCTCAGGAACAAGTATTGAGAAAACATGTCTGACTCTTTGCAAACCCATGGACTGTAGCTCTCCAGGCCTCTGTCCATGGAATTTTCCAGGTGATAATACTGAAATGGGTTACCATTTCCTGCTCCAGGAGATCTTCCCAACCCAGGGATCAAACCCACATCTCTTGCAGCTCCCACATTGGCAGGCAGGTTCTTTACCACCGTGCCACCTGGGAAGCCCTAAAATGGAATATTTCTCAGCCATGGAAAAGAATGATATCTTGCCATTTGTGACAACATGGATGCACCTAGTAGGTATTATGCTGAGTGAAACAATTCAGACGGAGAAAGACAAATGCCAACTTCACCAATATGTGCAATATAAAAAGAAAACGATGAACAAAACAGAAACAGTTACGGATAAAGAGAAAAAACAGGTGGTTCTAGAGGGACAGGGATGTGGGGGAAAAGATAGATGAGGGAGACTAAGAGGTTTAAACTTCCAGGTGTGCAATAAATGAGTCAAGGGTATGAAATGTACAGTGTGGGGAGTATAGTCATTAACTATGTAATATCTTTGTATGGTGACAAACTAGACTTACCATGGTGACCATTTTGATATGTATAGAAATACTGAATCACTATGTTGTGTAATAGGAACTAACCTAGTATTGTAGGTCAGTTAGACTCCAAAAGCAAACAAACTCACAGGAAGCTTTGTTACCAGAGGCAGACATGAGAAGTGGGGAAATTGGATGAAAGCAGTCAAAAGGTAGAAACTTTCGGTTATAAGTACTAGGGATGCAATGTATATAACATGATGAATATAATTAACATGGCTGTGTTTTATATATGAAAGCTGTTAAGATAATAAATCTTGAGTTCTCGTCACACAGAAAACAATTTCCCCTTCCTTTAAATTTGCATCTATATGGGATGATGAATGTTCACTAAATTTATTGTGATAATCATTTCATGACACAAGGCAAATCATTATCCTGTATACCTTAAACTTGTCCAGTGCTGTATTTCAATTATATCACAACAAAATTTCATTGCAGCACTGTTTACAAAGCTAGGACATGGAAGCAACCTAGATGTCCATCGGCAGATGAATGGATAAGGAAGTTGTGGTACATATACTCAGTGGAATAATGCTCAGCTATAAAAAAGAACACATTTGAGTCAGTTCTATTGAGATGGATGAAACTGGAGCCTATCATACAGAGTGAAGTAAGCCAGAAAGAGAAACATCAACACGGTATATTAACACATATATACGGAATTTAGAAAGATGGTAATGACAACCCTTGTATACAAGACTGCAAAAGAGACACAGATGTAAAGAGCAGACTTTTGGACTCTGTGGGAGAAGGCAAGGGTGGGATGATTTGAGAGAATAGCATTGAAACATGTACATTACCATATGTAAAATAGATGACCAGTGCGCGTTTGATGCATGAAGCAGGGCACTCAAAGCTGGTGCTCTGGGACAACCCAGAGAGATGGGGTGAGGAGGGAGGGGGGAGGGGGGTTCAGGATGGTGAGACACATGTACATCCATGGCTGATTCATGTCAATGTATGGCAAAAACCATCACAATATTGTAAAGTAATTAGCTTCCAATTGAAATAAATAAATTTAATTTTTAAAAAAAACAAGGTAGAGGGAAGAAAAACAGAAAATCGAGGAAACCAGAATTGAAAGAGACACATGTACCCCAATGTTCATCGCAGCACTGTTTATAATAGCCAGGACATGGAAACAACCTAGATGTCCATCAGCAGATGAATGGATAAGAAAGCTGTGGTACATATACACAATGGAGTATTACTCAGCCACTAAAAAGAATACATTTGAATCAGTTTTAATGAGATGGATGAAACTCGAGCCGATTATACAGAGTGAAGTAAACCAGAAAGAAAAACACCAATACAGTATACTGACACATATATACAGAATTTAGAAATAAGGTAATGATGACCCTGAATGCGAGACAGCAAAAGAGACACAGATGTATAGAACGGACTTTTGGACTCTGAGGGAGAGGGAGAGGGTGGGATGATTTTGGAGAATGGCATTGAAACATGTATACTATCATGTAAGAAGCGAAGTGCCAGTCTATGTCTGACGCAGGATACAGGATGCTTGGGGCTAGTGCATGGGGATGATCCAGAGAGATGATATGGGGTGGGAGGTGGGAGGGGGATTCAGGATTGGGAGCTCGTATACACCCGTGGTGGATTCATGTCAATGTATGGCAAAACCAATACAGTATTGTGAAGTAAAATAAAGTAAAAATAAAATTTAAATAAAATGAAATAAAATAAAAAATAAAAATAAGAAAATTAGAAAACATCCCCTAAATTTCAAAGTGTGTATTCTTTTTTTTTTCTTTTCATTTCTACTATACTGTTGTTACTACTACTGTATCTAACCTGTTTCCATTTCTCAGGTTTGGGAGGAGATTAATTTTCAGATGCTGTTTGCTCCAGCTTGCCATTGCTGACACCAGTGCAGCCTTTGCTCCCACCTACCTCATTTACTGCTCACTACGCTTCTTGGCTGGGTTTTCTACCATGAGCATCCTGACAAATTGTACTGTTCTTAGTAAGTCAAAACTTTGGGTCTTTGACATTTTCCAAGCCTTAAATTTTATTTTTTAAATTCTAACTTTGTCTGAAGTCAAGATCCTGTTTGTGTTTTCTTTCAGTTGTAGAATGGACAGTGCCCCGATTCCAAGTCATGGGAATGACCCTGTCCATCTGTGCTGCTTGCTTGGGCAAGATCATCCTGGGAGGACTCGCTTTTGCCATTAGAGACTGGCGCACCCTTCAGCTGGTGTTTTCTGTACCATTATTTGTCTTCTTTCTCTCCTCAAGGTACAAAATTTCTTTCTTTATCTGAGAAGATCCTAGATCCAAGGTACCGGGAGTTAGGATGCAAGAATTCTGACTGGTCTTAGTCAATATTTGAACACATGCTTAACTAATCTGTGCCCTGTGTACAATTAAAGAAGTAGAACAGTTAGTGTTACAAGATAATACCAAGGATGTTCAGGTAAATGTGAATTTTAGATAAAACATGAAATTTTTATATAATAACCCCAAATATTGAACGGAGCCTAGTTACACTAAAAATCACTCATTGTTTACATGAAATTTCTACTTACTTGAGAGTTCTGCATTTTCATTTGGGATTCCCTGGTGGGTCAGATGGTAAATAATCTGCCTGCAATGCAAGAGACCCGGGTTTGATCCCTAGAACAGGAATATCCCCTGTAGAAGGGAATGGCTACCCACTCCAGTGTTTTTGCCTGGAGAATTTCATGGACAGAGGAGCCTGGAGGGCTACCGTCCAAAGGTCGAAAAGAGTTGGGCACAACTAAAATCTAACACTTTCACTACTTTTCTGTATTTTTATTTACTAACCTGATAAAAATATAGTGTCTCGTTAAAGTAAAATTTCAAATAAACAGCAAATACTTGTTAGTATATGTACAAAATACTGCATGGGATGTAGTGGTACTCAAGGTTTACTCATATTCACTGTTAATCTAAATTCAAATTTAACTAATCACACTATTTTATTTGCTAAAACTGATACTATCCCTCTGAATAATAGGAAGGGAACACTATGACTCCAAGTCTATATTCTGGCAGTAAAGGTCTCTGACATCTTCACCGTTTCCTAATTATGGTGAAAGTGAAGGTCACTCAGTCATGTCTGACTCTTTGCGACTCCATGGACTATACAGTCCATGGAATTCTCCAAGCCAGGATACTGGAGTGGATAGCCTTTCCCTTCTCCAGGGTTATCTTCCCAACCCAGGGATCGAACCCAGGTCTCCCGAATTGCAGGTGGATTCTTTACCAGCTGAACCTCAAGGAAAGCCCAAGAATACTGGAGTGGGTAGGCTATCCAGAGGATCTTCCCAACCCAGGAATCAAACCAGGCTGTCCTGCATTGCAGGTGGGTTCTTTATCGACTTAACTATCAGGAAAGCTCCTAGTTATGGTACGAGAGAATATGCATTATATTTTCTGGTGTAACAAAACAAGAGATAGGTATTAGATGGGAGGGAAGAGGTATTTCAGGAAAAAAAGGTATGTGAAAAAATGAGGAAATGAGAGTTGGTTACAGCCCTGTTCTCTTCTTTGATCAGGTGGCTGGCAGAGTCTGCTCGGTGGCTGATTATCACCAACAGACCTGAGGAGGGCTTAAAGGAGCTTAAAAAAGCTGCACACAGGAATGGAAGGAAGAATGCTGGAGAATCCCTAACTATGGAGGTGAACAGGAGAGGGGATTGGGATGACGTGACCTGACATACACTCTAGTCGGTGTCCAAGTGAATAAAGGGCGGGAACACAGGTGTGATTGGGGTCTACTTAGCTTATTGTCCTGGTCTTCAATAGCTGCCCACATTGTTTGAGTGACTATTAAGAGAGAGCATGATGATGCTGAAGGGACTGAATGCAGATATTTCACTCAACAAAGGCAGAAAGCACTTCATATGTATGATTGTAGACTGTGTATTCGCCGCCCTTTGTGTTAGAGAAAGTAAAAACAAAACAAAACAAAACAAAAAAACCGAATCCATTTCTTTCCAGTTAACATTCCAATGGCTCTTTTGTCGAGATGGTAAGGCAAGAAGGGCAGCTTAGTGACCATGCAGAAAAGCGCATGTGAAAGTGAAAAGCAGTCGTGTCCGACTCTTTGAGACCCCATGGACTATACAGTCCCTGGAATTCTTCAGGCCAGAATTCTGGAGTGGATAGTCTTTCCTTTCTCCAGGGGATCTTCCCAACCCAGGGATTGAAGCCAGATCTTCCACACTGCAGGCGGATTCTTTACCAGCTGAGCCACCAGGGAAGCCCAAGAATACTGGAGTGGGTAGTCTATCCCTTCTCCAGTGGATCTTCCCAATCCAGGAATTGAACCAGGGCCTCCCACATTGCAGGTGGATTCTTTACCAACTGAGCTATGAGGGAAGCCCGTTATTAACTTTGTTTGTTTGCAATGATACAAGAATGGAAAGAATGCTAATAGAGACAAGGAGAAATCATCTGCCCTTGTTAGTAGGAAAAAGAGAAGGTTAGGGGCTAGACAGTCAAACAAGAACAATAAAACATTTCTGCAAATTTACTCATTGGCACATCTGATCAATTTTTTGAAGCCACTTTATTGAGGTTTTAACATACAAAGAGCTGTACCTATTTAATGTACAACTTGATGGATTTGCAAGTTAGTATACATCTGAACATCATCACGACAGTTGATACAATAAACATATCCATTACCTCCTAAAACTTTCTCCATCCTTCTTTATTTATTATTTTTTGTGATAACACAATATAAGACCTCCCATCACAGCAAATTTTGAGTGCACAGTACAGTATTATAACCCTAGACACAATGCTATAGAGTAGAGTTCTTTAGGATTGATTTATCTTGCTCAACTTAAGCTTTGTACTCTATGATAAATATTGCCCCATTTCTCACAGCCCCCAACACCTGGCAAGCACTTTTCAGAAACTCTCTGTTTCTTTGAGTTTAATTATTTTAGATTACTTGTATAAGTGATATCCTGTAGTATTTGTTTTTTTGCACATGGCTTATTTTTTGTAGCATAATATCCTCTAGGTTAATCACACTGTGACAAATGGCAAAATTTCTTTACTTTTATTGCTGAATAATATACCATTTTGCATATATATAGATGGCACTTTCCTTTTCTATTCATCCATGGATGGACATTTGTTTCCATATCTTAGCTATTGGGAATAATGATCCAATGAATATATGAGGGCAGATATCTCTTCAAGATCCTGATTTCAATTCCTCTGAATGTATATCCAAAAGAAGGATTACAGGATAATATACTAGTTCCAGTCTCAATTTTTTGAGGAACCTCCATACTGTTTCCATAGTGGTCACAGCATTTCGCATTCCCAGCAACAGTGTACAAGGATACCCTGTTCTCCACATCTTCACCAATACTTATTACTTTTTTTTATAATAGCCATTCTAACTGGTGTGCAGTGGTAACTCATAATTTTGATTTGCCTTCCCCTAACAATTAGTGATGTCAAGCATTTTTTTATGTACCTGTTGGCCATTTGTATGTGGTCTTTGCAGAAATGTCTATTCAGTTTGTATGCCCATTTTTTGTTGCCGCTCAGTTATGAAGTCATGTCCAACTCTTTTCAAGCCCATTGACTGCAGCATACCAGGCTCCCCTGTCCTTCACTATCTCCTGGAGTTTGCTCAAACTCATGTCCATTGAGTTAGCAATGCCATCCAACCATCTCATCCTCTGCCATACCCTTGTCCTTCTGCCTTCAATCTTTTCCAGCATCAGGGTCTTTTCCAATGAGTCAGCTCTTCACATCAGGTGGCCAAAGTATTGGAGCTTCAGTATCAGTCCTTCCAATGAAAATTTAGTGTTGATTTCCTTTAGGATTGACTAGTTTGATCTCCTTACTGTCCAAGGGACTCATCAAGAGTCATCTCCAGCATCTTCTGAAGCATCAGTTATTAATTGTTCAGCCTTCTTTATAATGCAACTCTCACATCTGTACATGACTACTGGAAAAACCATAGCTTTGACTGACTCAATTAAAACTAGCTTTTAATTGAGTTATTTGGGTTTTTCACTACTGAGTTGTAGGAGTTTCCTATAGATTCTGGATATTAACCCTCTATAAGACACATGGCTTGCAAATATTTGCTTCTAGTCTGCAGGTGCTTTTTCATTTTGTCGATTATTTCCTAACTTTTTAAAAGCTTTTCAGTTTGACATAGTACCATTTGTATATTTTTCCTTATTACCTGTTCTTTTGGTGTCAGAACCAAAAAATCATTGCCAAGACCAATATCAACAAGCTTCTCTCCTATATTTTCTTTAGCAATTTTACAGTTTAGGTTTTTAGTCTTTAATCTATTTAAGTTGATTTTTTATTTTTCTTAACTTACTTTATTTTAATTGGAGGATAATTTCTATACAATATTGTGGTGGTTTTGCCTTACATTGACATGAGTCACCCACAGGCGCATAGTGTAAGGTAAGTTTCCAACTTCACTTTTTGCATGTAGATATCCAATTTTAATAAACACCATTTATTAAAAACAATCTTGTCCCCATTGTGAATTCTTGGCACAATTGTCAGAAATCAATTGTCTGTATATACATGAGTCTATTGCTGGGCTCTCTACTCTGTTCTATTGGTCTATATGTCTTTATGCCAGTATCATGCTCTTGGTTACTGTGGCTTTGTCATATATTTTGAAACAAGAATATGTGATGCTTCCAGCTTTGTTCCTGTTCAAAAATGCTTTGACTGTCAGGGGGTCTTCTGTATTTCCATGTGAATTTTAGGGTTTTTTTTTCTATTTCTGTAGAGAATGTCAATGGGATTTTGACAGGGATTTATTGAATCTGCATATTGCTTTGTGTTGTATGGACATCTTAACAATACTTATTTGTTTAATCCATGAGCTTGGAGTCTTTTAAGTTTCTAGTATTTGCCTTAAATTCTTTCTTCAATGTTTTCAATATGCAAGTCTTTCACCTCCTTGGTTAAGTTTATTCCTAAATGCTTTATTGTTTTTGATGATATTGCAAATAAGACTGTCTTCTTAATGTTATTTTTAGATAGCTTGTGGCTGGTGTATAGAAATACAACTGATTTCATATGTTAATTTTTTATCTTGCAAATTAACTGAATTCACTTTTAACAACTTTTTGGATATGTGTTTAGGTTTTTCTACAAATAAGATCATGTTGTCTTAAAAGAAGATCATTTTACTTCTTTCTTTCTGATTTGGATGCCTTATTTTTTTCTTACCTAATTGTTCTGGCCAGGACTTCCAATTCTATGTTGAACTGAAGTGCGATCCTTGTCTAGTTCCAGATCTTAGGGGAAAACTTTTCAGCTTTTCACCACAGAGTATGATGTTAGCTGTGGGCTTTTCATACATGGCCTTTAATGGAAGTTCCTTCAGTACTTAATTTGCTGAGAATTTTTGCCATGGAAGTGTCTTGAATTTTGTCAAATGCATTTTCAGCGTTTGTTGTGAGAATCATATGATCTTTAGCCTTCATTCTGCTACTTTGGTGTATCACACTCATTTGCTTGTACTGAACCATCCTTGCATCCCAGGAATAAAGCCCACTGGGTAATGGTGTATGATCTTTTCAATATGCTGTTGAATTTGGTTTGCTAACATCTCATTGCTTATTTTTTCGACCATATTCTTCAGGAATGTTGGCCTGTATTTTTTTTCTTTCTTTTCTTTCCTTATGGTTTCTTTGTCTCACTTTGCTGTTAGGATCATAGTGGCCTGACAAAATTAATTTAGAAGAATTTCTATCTTCTATTTTTTGGAAGAGTTTGAGAAGATTCATATTAATTCTTTAAATGTTTGGTAGAACTCACCTGTAATGCTATATAATTTTAGGCTTTATTTCTGGGATTTTTAATTACTGCCTCATGCTGTTTATTAGGTATTCATCTATTGAGGCTTTCTACTTCTTCTCAATTCAGTCTTTGTAGGTTATATGTCATATACTTGTGTCAGATTGATCCTTTTGCCATTATAAATTACCTTCTTGGACTCTTGTGACAGTTTTCAATTAAAGTCTATTTTATCCATACAAGGTTACTATCCCTGCTCTGTTTTGGTTATCATTTTTATGGAATGTCTGTTTTCATCCATTCATTTAAAGTCTATTCTGTATACTTGTGGTGGATTCATGTTGGTGTATGGCAAAACCAATACAATATTGTAAAGTAATTAACCTCCAATTAAAATAAATAAATTTAAAAATTTAAATAAAGAAATGGAAAAACCTTCTATATTCATTTTGTCAGGCCAATATGATTCTGACACCAAAATGAAACAAAGATACCATGAGAAAAGAAACGAAAAAAAAAATAGGCCAACATTCCTGAAGAGTATAGTTGAAAAAACCATCAACAAGATGTTAGAAAATCAAATTCAACAATTAAAAAGATCATACACCATTACCCAGTTGATGTTTTTGAACTGTGGTGTTGGAGAAGACTCTTGAGAGTCCCTTGGACAGCAAGGAGATCAAACCAGGCAACCCTAAAGAAAATCAATCCTGAATACTCATTGGAAGGACTGATGCTGAAGCTGAAACTCCACTACTTTGGCCATCTGATGCAAAGAGCTGACTCATTAGAAAAGACTCTGATGCTGGGCAAGATTGAAGGCAGGAGGAGAAGGGGATGACAGAGGATGAAATTGTTGGCTGGCATCACTGACTCAGTGGACATGAGTTTGAGCAGCTCTGGGAAATGGCAAAGGACAGGGAAACCTGGAGTGCTGCAGTCCGTGGAGTCACAGGGAGTATGACACAACTGAGTGACTGAACAACAGCAAACCTGAAGCGATTCTCTTACAGACAGCAGAGAACTTATAGCGGGGATCAAGCCAGGGTGTGCTGGGAAATGTTTAACACTTTAGTTACAGGAAGAAAAAAAGCCATAGGTGTCAGATTTGTGATGCTGATCAATTGCTGTGATGTGAATATTACCACCATAGTCAGTTTCAAGCCACCAACAGGATGGTAACTGCTTAACAAACCATCTAAAAATTTGGCAAAGGGCTTTTATGAATTTTCACACTGATTCCAGGACACAACTGGGTACTCAAACAGGGGCTGTTTCATGCATTTTAATCCAGGATAGTGCTATGAGTGGTATGAATATTTAGAAAAGGCCAGAGACTGAATTTCCAACATCTGCTGGATCATTGAAAAAGCAAGAGAGTTCCAGAAAAACATCTACTTCTGCTTTATTGACTATGCCAAAGCCTTTGACTGTGTGGATCACAACAAACTATGGAAAATTCTGAAAGAGATGGGAATAGCAAACCACCTCACCTGCCTCCTGAGAAATCTGTAAAGTGTCAGACTTTATTTTGGGGGGCTCCAAAATCGCTGCAAATGGTGACTGCAGCCATGAAACTAAAAGATGCTTACTCCTTGGAAGGAAAGTTATGACCAACCTAGATAGCATATTAAAAAGCAGAGACATCACTTTGCCAACAAAGGTCCATCTAGTCAAAGTTACAGTTTTTCCAGCAGTCATGTATGGATGTGAAATTTGGACTATAAAGGGAGCTGAGTGCCAAAGAATTGATGCTTTTGAACTGGGTGTTGGAGAAGACTCTTGTGAGTCCCTTGGACTGCAAGGATATCCAACCAGTCCATCCTAAAGGAAATCAGTCCTGAATATTCATTGGAAGGACATGCTGAAACTGAGGCTCCAATATTTTGGCCACCTGATGCAAAGAACTGACCCATTGGAAAAGACCCTGGTCCTGGGAAAGATTAAAAGCAGGAGGAGAAAAGGATGACAGAGGATAAGATGGTTGGATGGCATCATCAACTCAATGGACATGAGTTTGAGCAAGCTCCAGGAGTTGGTAATGGACAGGGAAGCCTAGCCTGTTGCAGTCCATGCAGTTGCAAAGAGTCAGGCACGACTGAGTGACTGAACTGAACTAAACTTACATTATCATCCATGATGCAATCCTGCTCCTCTCTTCTAAAAGCCTAAGTCCAATATTTTCACTACTCAGGTTATAACTGAAAGGATGTTATTGCGTTTGTAGGTTCTCAGTTAAGGTGGCCTTTCACTTCCCTGAATTCCTCATGAAATTATTCCAATTGACTTTATGGTATTTTTTCCTTTGTAGAGGTGGGATAAGAATTAAGACTCTATTGTTTGAATAACTGATAAATAGGTATCTGAGATAAATTGGATACAATTCCATATGCACATTTATAGCCTCATGTATGGCCCTGGAAATCCTTGTGAGAGAAATGCTATGATTTTTCTCCACCTTCTCTGCTCCTACTCTGATTCCTCTACTTTTTCTTTTTGTTGTTGTTGTTGCTGTTCGGTCACTAAGTCGTGTCCAAGTCTTTGTAACTCCATGTACTGTGGCACTCCAAGCTTCTCTGTCCTCCACTATCTCTTGGAGTTTCTCAAATTCATGTTCATTGAGCTGTTGATGTGAACTGAGTTTTATAAATATTTAATTACATTTCTAAAGGTATATACCTAGCATATTGCAGGACTATTAAGTAACTCCATATTATAACCAGTTCTGAATATAAATCGTCCTACTCCAAGATCTCTCCTGATTTCATCCTCAGATTTAACTCTAGGCATCTCATTCATGGAGGCACAACAGGCCAAGAATTCCCCAAAAAGTGACTGAACAAAGAACCAAAACAAAGAATCTCAGGAAATGTTATTTCCCTGAGATAAACAGTTTTTCTGCAAGGGACAGCCAGCTGATACCCAAGCTTAGTTTCCAGGTCTTTCATGCCCATCTGGCACAAATAGAGCTTTGGACAATTATCCAAGAAAGCCTGATTTGACTCCCTTTCTTATCTGCATATCTGACATATAATCCCTTTCTAATGCCCTGCAGCCCTCTCAAATCCTGTGTTTAAGTATTTTTTTGCTACATAATTTCCTTCAGTTCCTTTTAACTCAGCAATTCCCTATTCATATCACTTTTACACCCATCATTGCATTTTCAATGACTATATTTTCCAGTAGACAGAAAGGGAAGTTGTCTATCTTGTCCTCTGTTGGGGGCCTCACAATGCCTACCACTGTGTGACAACTGAACAGTTTGTTGTTGTTGAAGGTCCTGAGATCTGCCATGCAGGAGGAGCTGGAGGCAGCACAGATCAAGACTTCTGTGTTTGACTTGTTCCGCACACCCAACCTGCGTAAAAGGATCTGTCTCCTGTCCTTTGTGAGGTGGGCTTCACACAGTGCATGAGAGATGTTAAAATAGTGGAGACATGAATCTATTCCTTATTATAAGAGCAACATGGTGGGAACAGATCTGAGATAAAACAGAGAAAAAGCCATAATGATAACTGTCGTGTTGAATAGTCAAAGGGTTATGAAAAGACTGACCCAGAGCTAGAGTTCTGTTTATCATATCACCCTACCAAGTTCATCACTGGAAACTGAGGCTAAGAACTTCCGATGTTCTCATGATACAGTGTTGGCTTTAACTCTCTTCACTTGTTTGTTTCCATTTTAATTAAGGTAAAATTACAAACCATAAAATGAAGAAGAATACATAGCCTGATGAATATTTCCATATGTAAATATGCAACCATCACCCAGATAAAGATACAGAAAAACTCTAAATCCCTGGAAGGTTCCATCATGTGTCCTCCACAAAAATATTTGGATGTGTCCTCCAAATCCTCCTCCAAAACTTAACAATAATTAGGAGCTCCAAATATATAACTATCTTATAATTTTAAAATCATCACTGTATGAGGAAATATTTCATAAAACCTATCATGTTTTTATACTTTAGAACCAACTACTGGCTGCTTGGTTAATAGTTATGGTCATCATTTGTAAGACAAAGGCTCTAAACCTTATGGTAAATGTCGTTCATCTTTGTTCACCACAGATTTGCAAACTTCATGTCATTTTTTGGTCTGATTCTCCACCTCCAGTATATGGGAAACAATGTTTTCCTGTTTCAAGTTCTTTTTGGCGCAGTCAACCTCCCAGCCAATTATGTTGCTTTTTTGGCACTGAATCACCTGGGCCGTCAAGTAAGCCAGACACTCTTCCTGTTTCTTCTTGGAATCTCCATTCTGGCCATCACATTTGTGCCTCAAGGTGAGAAAAGAGCACAGGTTGAAATGAGAAAATGTCTTACCCCAGGTATTTGAAGACAGAATCTGAAGCCAGTAGGAAGTGAAGGCTAGGTTCTAAGGATTCTCCAAAACCAGTCTGAGGATTTAGGATAGATTCTGCCATTAAGTGGCTGCAAAATAGTTCAGACAGTTCAGACAACTAGTTGTCTTCATCATATCTGACATGTGTTTGGTAATTGGTACCTGGGACAGCAATTGATTACGTACCCTTTGGCCAATCACACTTGTAACTGTAAATGGTAATATTATGTCATATATCAAATTGTATCTCATGTGAGGACACAATACTGCCACTTTCTCTGTTTGGTCTCTTTCCTATTATGACAGTGTCAGTGACACTTTACTACCTGACTCTATGTATCCACTCATGTGTCCGGAATTAGGTCACCATAACTTCAACCTGGTTCTAGGTTGTCATCTTGACTCCAAGGTATTTTTAATCCCTTCCCTTCAAGCATAGTAGATGTGTAGAATAGGGGAAAATTCATTAAGCTGTTAAGAGCCTCTCTTAAAATCCATGTTACTAAATTGAATGACCATATGCAATGAATAGGGGAAGCCAGATGGTCACCATGCTTCAGGTAACCTCCAGTGTACTGGCATTTATACAGGATCCCATCTTGAATATCAGCATCAATGGAAATTTGCTGCCTTTCAACAGAGCCCACTCCAATGTTGTAACACTTTCATGATTTTTTTTTAATGGGATAGAAAACTGACTGTCTGAAACATCTTTTCAGAGGTTTCCAAAGTCTATTTTCCCCCTAAAACAGGTCCTTATTCTTAAATCTTAAAATATTATTCTAGATCAAGCTATTTTCCAGCTTATCCGTTAACATGAGCCCCATTCTTTAATGATTCTCTACTGCATTACTAGCCCTATGGCAATATTGTGTAAACACATGAGTTTTAAAGGATATTGATGAGTCTTAACATCTGTCAATAATTGCTCATATGATAGTCCTATGTTATACATGAAAGACAGAGGAGACACTGGCCAGAATAAATGAAAGCAAACCCTTGCTGGGATTTTGTTACCCCCTCTATCTTTAGGAAACTTCTAAAATCTCTGGTATGCAGATACAGTTGATTCAAATACTCAGGTTTTTAAATTCTCATTTAGGCTGTAATATACAGATAAGTCACATTCCTCAGCTATTAATCTATGCACATTCTCCACTCCATGCATTTTCTCTACTATGTATTTTCCAGGCAAGAGTGCTGGAGTGGATTGCCATTTCCTTCTCCAGGGGACCTTCCCAACCCAGGAATCGAACCTGGGTCTCCCTCTTTGCAGGCAGACGCTTTACCATCTGAGCCACCAGGGAAGCCCACTGTGTATTTAACACATGCAAATGTTTCCAACTAGGTCTTTTTCACTTATAATTTGGGAGATGTTGATTTCTTCAGCTCAGATTTCCTGAGTCTCACTCATCTTCTCCTCCAGAAATGCAGACCCTGCGTATGGCTGCGTCAACTTTGGGAATAGCGGTTTCTTCTATGACACTCATGTGTTCTTTTGTCCATGGAAATGAACTAATCCCCACCGTTCTCAGGTACACAAGCTCATGGAAGCTCTAGCAGAGTCAAAACAGACCTTTCCCAGCTAATTAAGACTTATAGAAGGAAGAAAACTAATCTAAATCATTAGAAAACTAATCATTAGAAAACTAATCATTATCAAAAGCATTGATTGTAGTAGTATTAATAATAAAAATTAGAGCCAAAATTTTAATCAAATTCTCAATTTTGTTAGGCATGTTAAGCCCTTTAATGTATCATCTCCCATAATCTGCTGAGCCATTAAGGTGCTGTGGGAAAGAACATTTTTAAATAACAAAGACTTTTTAAAAAACACATGCACTTGAAAAAAATTGTGAGCAAATAAGAGTATATTTTAAATGTAAAAGTACATTATTAGTCTTCATGTATCTAAAGACTGCTGTGATGTCTCCCATGCCTGTACGCATGCTAAGTTGCTTCAGTCATGCCTGACTCTTTGTGACCCTATGGACTGTAGTCCACCAGGCTGCTCTGTCTAAAGGATTCTCCAAGGAAGAATACTGATGAGTTGCCATGCCCTCTTCCAGGGGATCTTCCCAACTCAGGAACTGAACCTGAGTCCCTTACACTGGCAGGTTCTTTACCTCTAATTCCACCTAGGAACCCCATGTGGTCTCTCATAATCAAAGCAAAATAATAAATCTCATATTACATGTATGGATTTATACCAGATTATTTTTGTATTGTTGTTTTCACTCCAAGGGTAACAGCTTCAGGATTCTTGGGAATTGCTTCTAATATTGGGGCAGCCCTGGCTCCCCTCTTGATGATCTTAACAGTGTATTCCTCCCACCTGCCTTGGATCATCTATGGAGTCTGCTGCATCCTTGGTGGCCTTGTTGTCCCACTTCTACCTGAAACCAAGAATAAGCCTCTACCTGACTCCATTCAGGATGTGGAAAAGGAGTGAGTAAACCCCTGGTTGTCCCTTAGAGTTTCTATGTGATACAGGTCTGTGCTAAGAAGGCCAAGACATCATACAAGGTCATTGTCAGCAGGGGAAGGCTTATATCTAGATGTCTCTAAGTGGTCAGTGCCTTCACTTTAGCTACAGCCTCATCCCTCCCCACAGTGACCTCAGACTCCCCCAAGACTCCCTGGATCACCCAGACCAGCACCAGTAGGCACCAGTAGGTTTAGTGATGAAGAAGTCAAAATTAGGTGCCCTACTGTAACATAAACAATCCCTGAAGGTGTTTTAAAAACATGCACAGATTTAAACATCAGATTCTCACCCCTCAGGCCCGGGCAGCCCTCAGCCCAGTGAGGGCAGTAAGCTCTCTGAGATTACTGATGTCTGTAGGTCTGTGACCTGCCCTGATCACTGAAGCAGGTCCCTGAGGGAGACCAAGGAGAGGGCAGGAGCCCCTCCTCCATCTAAGATGACAATATATCTTAGGAGAAGGAGTCATGTTTTGCTGCCTGTGAGATTCAGACCATCTGATTTTCATTAGGAATGAAAGTGTTGAAAAAGAGATGAGAAGGATGGTAATTACTGGTATTTTTTAAAGATCAAGAATTTGAAAGGATTTTGAAACTTCTGTATACTTCCTTTGCCTCTTCCAAAGACCCAGTTAGCCATCACCTTGGTTTCTAATATCAAAGCTGCCTTCCCAGATCCTGTCCTGGGAGCATGGCTTTTTTTCTTCACAAAACTTACTCAGATCGTCAGGACAGGTGTCAGTGTTTTTATCAATACTCACAGAGCAACACAATCCATTTTCTCTAAAGAATTTAAGGCATAGGTGCCTTTTCCATGTTTTTTAATCTTGTTCTTTTGTTGTTTTCATTGTATTTGCTCTAGGAGAAAAGACTCAAGAAAAGCAAAGCCGGACGGTACTTTCACGAAAGTGACACAATTTTAAGGAATTCCATTCCAAGCACTATCTGCTAATCAAAGAGCAAGATAAAAAAGAAAAATTGGGGTCATTCCCAAATATTGGTAAAATTTGGAAAACAAATAAATAAAAAGATGTAATAGGAAAATGGACCTCATTTATAATTGCAGTTCTAAATAACTACATACAAAATACCTATGACTGATCATAATATGAAGTTTAAGGAAAGTCATGATGCTTTTAAAGGAATCATAATAAAACATGTATGTTTCTGGATAGAGAGACAAAACAGCATTAAAAACCATTGATTCTGTTCCAATTAATGGCACAGTCATTGATGGAATAATTATTAGGGGAACAACTTGAAAAATAGTTACAAATTTATCTACAGGTTAATAATAGGCAAGATTCAAAAAATGAAGTTAATGGAGGGAAGGTGGTGCAAGTATTTGAGGCAGCACATGCTGAAATGAAATGCAGATGCATTTATAACTCAAAAGACATCCAGAATAGGCCTGTGGCATGTAGAACACTTGAAATTTGGAAACTGTGACAGCATAAATCACTGATGGAAATAAATGATTATGTAATAAGTATCATTAACTTTGGAAATAAACGACTAATAATTTGAAAAAGTACTCCACATGTTTAAAATGATGAATGGAACAATAAAGTCACATTATTCAATAGAAAATGTGGGTACAAAATCTCAGGATTAAGAAACCTTTCTGATTAGTAAAAACAAATACCAGCAGTTTAAATATAGGTATATTTGACTAAATACTCATTTAAAACCTCTATTGGACAAAACTCTAAAAACTTATGGGATAAATCTAGAAAAATATTAATATTCACCAAAATGATAAAGTACCTTTATGATATTTTATTTTCTTTATCAGTTTCTATATTCTAAGTTTTAAAAGGATAATGCAATATTTTAAAATATTGTACAGTCATCAAAAATAAACTGGAAAAAGACCAAATAACAATTTTCAAAATGATTACTTATTAATATGTGGGATACTAATAATCATTGAAAGAATATGTAATTCAATATTAGATGGTCAAAAGGCATATACTTTTTAAAAGAAAAAACCCTATGACTAATAAATTTATGAAACAAAACCACTGGAATTTAAAGACACACAAACTAAATAAAATACCAACTTTTATTTTCCAAAAGAATGTAAATGAAAATTTGTAAATTGATGGTTGAATTAGAAAATAACATATGCCATACAGTTGTGTAAAACAGAATTGTGTCATTATAAGTAGCTTTAAAAATATTTCATTGATTCAGCAATAATTTATTCAGCATGTAAGTCATTAAGCAGTGTGCTAGGAATCTTGGATACACAGAGGAAATGAAAAAAAAATTAGATATTAGCAGATATTAATCTACATGTGACAGATATTAGTCCATGTGTACTGGTGTGACATCTTATTTTTATTTTATATGATCAAAAAAGATTTATTTTAAAGTCCTCATTCCCTCCAGGCTGGTGAAAATTGCAAATCAGTTACTTTGGGAAGTTATTTCCATAAGTCTTCCACACCAGGGCTATTTAGCTTCTAGGAGTATATTCAGTGGCAAGGTGATAAGGTGATTACAAGGAGGATTGCACTGGTTATCAGTCATCTGTTCAGAGAGATTACCAGGTTACTACTGGCCCAAGGGACACTCGGGTGCAGCAACTTTACCATTCACACCATAATGAGATGTTGGAATCTGGGGCTTCTCATCTGACAGCTTAGCTTCTTATACAGATATAGACATAGGGGTCTTCTGTTTCCATGCAAAGAGTCGGGCACGATTGAGTGATGTTACTTCACTTCACTTCACCCCTTAATAGAGACCCTTCAACCATACCCTTCTAAACCAGGAGGCTGTATATAATTTTTGACAATTTTTTTTGTGTGTTTCATTTTGTTTTTTTTTTGTATTTTTTTAATCTTTATTTTTTCTTTTTTAAATATAAATTTATTTATTTTAATTGGAGGCTATTTACTTTACAATATTGCATTGGTTTTGTATTTTAATTTATTTATTTTAATTGGCAATTTTTATATAAAACATGAGTCTATTAATTATTCAGAAATAGCATCATGAAGTCTAGTCAAAAGTTCTTAAACAGGCATGGTACATAAAACCAGTGCAGATATAATAGGACAGCAGATGATTTATGTAAAGACATGGCAGGGAAATCTCTGCTGAAAGAGGTTTCCACCAGTATCCTTGCTAACAAGTTATTGACTCTTTATTTTCTCAAAGTTATTGAATGGAATATAGTCTTGTGATGGACCTAAGAAAAGGAAATATGTGAAAACTAGAGAGCTGGTCTGTGTCACCACTCATGCAGTTTAGTAAAGCTGGGGTTGGTTGGTTGGTTGGTTGGTTGATTTTTCACCATCCCATGGACACATAATCTTTCTTTCCAGAAGACTCGGAGACATTAGTTGAGCCTTGTTCCCTTTGTTCAGAGTCTATGAGCTGCTGTTGATCACATGACAGAGGTTAAGAGGCTAAGTCACCATTAGCCATTGTCTGCACAGCATGCTTTGTAGGAGCTAAAAACTCTTATATGAGGATATCTCAACTACAGAGCTGCCATTTGTCATCTATCAATATGTTTTACTTCCTAGATATAGTGTTTATTGTTTCACTTTAGATAACCTGTGGTAATAATAAAAAAAACATATCATCCCTCTGGGCAAGATAGATGGGCCACAACAAGAGTATGACTTAATGCATACATCTATTCTTTGGGTCCTTGGTTAAGGGGATGTACATCCTTCAGTGTTACACCTATTGACATCCTTTACAACAACCAGAGTACTACAGATATGTAATATATCTAGTGTCACAACACATTCAGCAATATCAATCACTACTACTTGATGGCCCAAAAGTTCCAACCCACAAAATTACATTAGCAACATCTTAGCAAGATGGCAGAAAAAGAAGCCCTAGACCCTCCTTCCCCACAGATTTAACAACAAAATTACAAAATACTTCTCTGAGAAATCCAGAATCCAGTTAAAATATTCATGCACCCCAGATGAGCATGAAGCCAACATCATCAACCAGTAGGGAATTCCTAACACTATCCACCCTCTCTGATCACAGCTCCTCTATACACCTCACACTGAGGGGCATTTGACTAGAAATCACTGAATTCTATCTTCTTTCTGGAGAAGAAGTTAAAATATTGTAATTTCAACTGATTTACACCAGGTATCTGGAGAGATTATCATCCATATAAACAGGAATGGATGCCAGGTTGAAGAGGGTGTCTCTGAAAATGCAGACATAAACCTTGCACTAGGATATGCAATACCATAAACAGACACTAGAAGGAGACCCAGGACAGTGATTTACCACAGCACCTGCTAGCCTCAATACTACAATGGGGAGAAGTCCTGAGTAAAACTCAGCCAGCTTCTTCAAACTGGAGACTAGATACAGAAGTCAGAGAGGACATATATCTAGAAAAGGCTTGAGAGGTCTCCAGAATCTCTACAGGCTTTGTTAAAGTCCTCCCTGTATGAGACCAGATTACAGAGTTTGAAAGAGCTAGCTGATTCTTCAGATGTTAAATGGCATTGAAACATGTATACTATCATGTAAGAAACGAATCACCAGTCTGTGTTCAATACAGGATACAGGATGCTTGGGGCTGGTGCACGGGGATGATTCAGAGAGGTGATATGGGGTGGGAGGTGGGAGGGGGGTTCAGGATTGGGAACTCATGTACACCCGTGGCAGATTCATGTCAATGTATGGCAAAACCAATACAGTATTGTAAAGTAAAATAAAGTAAAAAAAAAATTAAAAAAAAATTTTAATCTCAATAAGAAAAATAACAAAATATTCAATGAAACAGGCAATCATGACACATTTAAATGAACCACTAAGTCTCCAGAAACTGGACCTAAAAGAAATAGAAATACATGAATTGCCAAAAAATGTAAAATTACCATGATAAGAATGCTCAGTGACTTAAAGAGAGCACAAACAATGAAATAAAACTGGGGTTGGGGGAGAAATGTGTGAACAAAATGACACTATCAACAGAGGTGTAAACTATGAATGAAAACCAGACAAATTCTGGAACTGAAAAATAGACAAACTAAATTGAAAATTTTATGGGAAGGACTAAACACCAGACTTGACCAGGCAGAAGACAGAATCAACCAACTCGAAGACCAAACTTTTGAAATTACAAAAGCAGAGGATCAAACAGAAGAACAAATAAAGAAAAATGAAGAGAGCTGAAAGGACTTATGGAACACATTCAAGTGGAACAACATGAACATTATGGGAGTCACAAAATAGGAGAGAAAGGAGCAGAGAAGCAATCTGAAGAAATAATAGCCAAAAATTCCCAAGCCCAAGGAGACAAATAGAAAATCAAGTTGGGACTCCAATTGAGATAGGTCTAAAGAGACCTATCCTGAGGCACATTATAAACATATCATCAAAAGCCACAAGCAAAGAGAGAATCTTGAAAGCAACAAGAGAGAAACAACTTGTTATGCACAAGACAGTGCCTATTAGATTATCAGCAGGTTTTCAACCGAGATCTTGCAGTCTAGAGGGAAGTGGAATGATAAAAATCAATGAAAAAACACTGCGAATCAAGAATACTATATCCAGCAAAACTATCCTTTAAAAAAGAGAAGAAAGACTTTCCCAAACGAAAAATGAAGAAGTTTATCATCACTGGATCAGGCCTATATGAAATGCTTAAAGAAGTCCTACAAGTTAAAGCAAAGGGACAATAAGCAGCAACAGAAAACCATGAAAAAGTCTAAAATCCCTGACAAAGTTAAGTATAGAAACAAATATAGAATCCTGTGGCTTGTATTGTAGATGAGTGTCTTTTCATTTGTTTGTATCTTCCTCAATTTCTTTCACTGACGTCTTTATTGTTGTCTAGTTTTTCAGTCATGTCCAACTCTTTGCAAACCCATAAACTGGTCCACCAGGTTTCTCTATCCATGAGATTTCCCAGGCAAGAATACTGGAACGGGTTGCCATTTCTTTTTTCCAGGGGATCTTCCCAACCTAGGGATTGAACCTATGTCTCCTGCTTGACAAGCAGATTCTTTACCACTGAGCCACCTGGTAAGCCAGAGATTAGCATGATGTGCTGTCTTATGTTTTCCAAATACAACTCTTTCACTTAGCTAAATTTTCTTTTGATGCAATGTTTAAGGTGATTGTTTTCTTAATTTTTCTAACAGATTTTTAATTTATAGAAATGCAACAGATTTCCATATATTAATTTTGCATCCTACAACTTTACAAAATTAGTTTATCAGTTGTTCAGTTTTATAAATTATCACTTCATGATTTTATATGTAGTTTTATGTCATTTGCAAATAGTGACAGTTTTACTCTGGCCTTTTCAGTAAGGATCCTTTGAATTGTTTTCTGTCTGTTTTCTATGGCCAGGACTTCCAATACTATGTTTAATAAAAGTGGCAAAAGTGAGTATCCTTTCTTGATCCCAGTCTTAAAATGTTTTCAGTATTTCACTAAGTATGATGATGGCTGTATGTTTATCATATATAACCTTTACTTATGTTCCTTTTCTACCCACTTAGTCAACTGTCTTTATCATAAATGGATGTTGAATTTTGCCAAAAGCTTTTTCTGCATCTATGGACTTGATCATATGATTTGATTTTTTTTTATTCTTCAATTTGTTAATGTTGCATATCACATGGATTCATTTGTGACTATTGAACCATCTTTGCATCCTTGAGCTAAATCCCACTTGACATGGTGTATATTTATTTTGAAGTCAACATGAATCTGCCACGGGTGCACATGTGTTCCCCATCCTGAACTCCCCTCCCACCTCCCTCGCCATCCCATCCCTCTGGGTCATCTCAGTGCACCAGCCCCGAGCACCCTGTATCATGCATCAAGGACTGATGCTAAAGCTCCAATACGTTGGCCACCTGATGTGACGAGCTGACTCATTGGAAAAGACTGTGAAGCTGGGAAAGATTGAAGGCAAAAGAAGAGGACAACAGGATAAGATGGTTGGATAGCATCACCAACTCAATGGACATGAATCTCAGCAAACTCTGGGAGATGGTGAAAGAAAGGGATGCCTGGAGTGCTGCAATCCGTGGGGTCTCAGTGTTGGACATGACTTAGCAACTGAACAACAACAATTTTCATTGTGTTGATTTTCATTGATCTGATTTGAACTGAAGCAGTTACTGGAAGAGAAGGATTTCATCATATTTCACTTGTTTTAATTTAACTCAGGATTATTTTCATTAACTCTTTTAATAAAGATTTAGTACTAACTGAGCAAAAATCTACTTTCACTTCTTTTCACACACAAAAAGTCATAAAGCACTTAACGTTTGAGTCTCACATATTTTGAAAAGGACTGTGCATACAATACAGAAGGTTGTTTTAGTTTATTTACTACAGAATCTGCAAGTCAAAGTTCAATGCTACTTTGGATCTTGCTGGAAGAATTTTTACAAAGTAAACATGTAACAGATGTGATCATCAACTGCTAGAGTTACTCAGCAAATTATTTATCTCTAATAAATCGCTAATTACTTACCTGACCTTAAAACAACACGGAGAAACAGCTTCCACTATCCTGATGGAAGAGCCAGTTGAGGAGAAAGTGTGGCCAGGATCAACACACACTTAGTGTGACATTGCAGCTGGAAATATTTTTTCCCTTGAACTTTTCTAGATAGTCATTTTGCCTCCTTTTGAGGATCACCGGCTCATCCTTGATGGCCTTTCAGGACCTTCTGGATCAAGTTGGAGGCCTGGGGAGATTCCAGGTCCTTCAGATGGTTTTCTTTTGTATCTCTAGCCTCATAGTGTACCCTCACATCCTACTGGAGAACTTCACTGCAGCCATCCCTGATCATCGCTGCTGGGTCCACATCTTGGACAATGACACTGGCTCTGTTAATGACACTGGGACCCTCAGTCAAGATGCCCTCCTGAGAATCTCCGTCCCACTGGACTCAAACCTGAGGCCAGATAAGTGTCGTCGCTTCAGCCACCCCCAGTGGCAGTTCCTTTACCTGAATGGGACCTTCCCCAACATGACTGACCTGGACACAGAGCCCTGTGTGGACGGCTGGATGTACGACCGAAGTACCTTCTCCTCCACCATCGTAACTGAGGTAAGAGGCTCCATTTACCTCTTGTGAGTACATGATCTGGGTGTTTAGGGGTAACAGAATAATGAACATGCTTCTAGCCTTTAGTCACTAGGTAGGTGTTCATTCTTCATCCTTTCAGGAAATATCAGTTACCTCTATTAAATGCCAGGCACCTACATATTTAATGAATCTGCTGTTGCTGCTGCTGCTAAGTCACTTCAGTCGTGTCTGACTCTGTGCGACCCCATAAACAGCAGCCCACTGTCTAACAAATTCCAAAATAGAAATGAACCCTTATATTATAGTACTTTTATTCTTGGGATGACCAAAGTCTAAACAAGTAATTTATGTAATGTGTTTAAAATATTATACCAGGTCAGTAATGTTCATCGTTTGATTGCATATTACAAATATTTACTAGACTGATGAAAAACTCCATTCCCAGACTATATTCTGGAGCAATCATATTACATCTACTGTAAAGTTCTAATTAGTAAAATTTTACATCTCCTCAAGTGAGTTCACTCTGTGGCCAAGACTGAGAACTACTTAGGTTGATGTAAACTAGAGATTATTAAAACCAACAGATTTAGAGTACACTTCCCTAAGGAAGTTATGTTTAAATGAGACCTGAACTAATGTAGAAAAAAAGAAGCTGAAGAGGGTGATAAAGGCCCAAAATATTGAACTTTGCAAGTTATATTAAGAAGTTTTGACCAGATTTCCACTGAGAGATTGTTTATTTTTTATCGGAGGATAATTGCTTACAAAGTTGTGTTGGTTTCTGCCATACAACAATATGAATAAACCTTAAGTATACATATTCCATTCCCTCTTGAATCTCCCTCCCACCTCCACATCCTACCCCTCTAGGTTGTCACAGAACACTGGGTTGAGCTCCCCGCATTATAGAGCTGTTTTCCACTAGCTATTTTACATATGGAAATGAGATTTTGAGCTGCTGTGAAGCTCTACAGTGATGGTGTCCTTCTCTTTCAGTGGGACCTTGTATGTAAATCTCAGTCACTGATCTCAGTGGCTAAATTCCTAGTCATGAGTGGAATTCTGGTGGGAGGCATCATATATGGCTATTTATCAGACAGGTGAGTATCTCTCAATCATAGCTTTCTTTATTCTCAAGTACTTTCAGCTTATAAATTATACTTTCATTAAAGAAATATATATTTCAACTTAGTTTTCAGTTCAGTTCACTTCAGTCGCTCAGTCGTGTCCTGCTCTTTGCGACTCCATGAATCACAGCACGCCAGGCCTCCCTGTCCATCACCAACTCCCGGAGTTCACCCAGACTCATGTCCATCGAGTCAGTGATGCCATCCAGCCATCTCATCCTCTGTCATCCCCTTCTCCTCCTGCCCCCAATTCCTCCCACCATCAGAGTCTTTTCCAATGAGTCAATTCTTTGCATGAGGTGGCCAAAGTACTAGAGTTTCAGCTTTAGCATCATTCCTTCCTAAGTAATCCCAGGGCTGATCTTCAGAATGGACTGGTTGGATCTCCAAGCAGTCCAGGGGACTCTCAAGAGTCTTCCCCAACACCACAGTTCAAAAGCATCAATTCTTCGGTGCTCAGCCGTCTTCACAGTCCAACTCTCACATCCATACAGGACCACAGGAAAAACCATAGCCTTGACTAGACGGACCTTAGTCAGCAAGGTAATGTCTATGCTTTTGAATATACTATCTAGGTTGGTCATAACTTTTCTTCCAAGGAGTAAGCATCCTTTAATTTCATGGCTGCAGTCTTATGAAGCATCAGTCATAACAATTGAGAAGTCTTTTATTTAACTTTGTTTTTTTTTAATTGTCTTTTTTTTTTTTTTTTACTTTATTTTGCTTTACAATACTGTATTGGTTTTGCCATACATTGACATGAATCTGCCACGGGTGTACATGAGTTCCCAATCCTGAACCCCCCTCCCACCTCCCACCCCATATCACCTCTCTGAATCATCCCCGTGCACCAGCCCCAAGCATTCTGTATCCTGTATCGAACGTAGACTGGCGATTTGTTTCTTACCATAGTATACAAGTTTCAATGTCATTCTCCCAAATCATCCCATCCTCTCCGTCTCCCACAGAGTCTAAAAGTCCGTTCTATACATCTGTGTCTCTTTTGCTGTCTCGCATACAGGGTTATCATTACCATATTTCTAAATTCCATATATATGTGTTAGTATACTGTATTGGTGTTTTTCTTTCTGGCCTACTTCACTCTCATTAGAACTGATTCAAATGTATTCTTTTTAATGGCTGAGTAATACTCCACTGTGTATATGTACCACAGCTTTCCTATCCATTCATCTGCTGATGGGCATCTAGGTTGTTTCCATGTCCTGGCTATTATAAACAGTGCTGTGATGAACATTGGGCTACATGTCTCTTTCAGTTCTAGTTTCCTCGGTGTATATGCCCAGCAGTAGGATTGCTGGGTCATAAGGCAGTTCTATTTGCAATTTTTTAATGAATCTCCACCCTGTTCTCCATAGTGGCTGTACTAGTTTGCATTCCCACCAACAGGGTAAGAGGGTTTCCTTTTCTCCACATCCTCTCCAGCCTTTATTGCTTGTAGACTTTTGGATCGCTGCCATTCTGACTGGTGTGAAATGGTACCTCATTGTGGGTTTGATTTGCATTTCTCTGATAATGAGTGATGTTGAGCATCTGCTGTGATGTATGTTGGAGAGGGTTTTGCCTATGTTCTCCTCTAGGAGTTTTATAGTTTCTGGTCTTACATTTAGATCTTTAATCCATTTTGAGTTTATTTTTGTGTATGGTGTTAGAAAGAGTTCTAGTTTCATTCTTTTACAAGTGGTTGACCAGTTTTCCCAGCACCACTTGTTAAAGAGATTGTCTTTATTTTTTTTTTAAGAGATTGTCTTTTCTCCATTGTATATTCTTGCCTCCTTTGTCAAAGATAAGGTGTCCATAGGTGTGTGGATTTATCTCTGGGCGTTCTATTTTGTTCCATTGATCTATATTTCTGTCTTTGTGCCAGTACCATAATGTCTTGATGACTGTGGCTTTGTAGTAGAGCCTGAAGTCAGGCAGGTTGATTCCTCCAGTTCCATTCTTCTTTCTCAAGATTGCTTTGGCTATTAGAGGTTTTTTGTATTCCCATACAAATTGTGAAACTATTTGTTCTAGCTCTGTGAAAAATACCACTGGTAGCTTCATAGGGATTGCATTGAATCTGTAGATTGCTTTGGGGAGTATACTCATTTTCACTATATTGATTCTTCCAATCCATGAACATGGTATATTTCTCCATCTATTAGTGTCCTCTTTGATTTCTTTCATCAGTGTTTTCTAATTTTCTATATATAGGTCTTTAGTTTCTTTATGTAGGTATATTCTTAAGTATTTTATTCTTTTCTTTGCAATGGTGAATGAAATTGTTTCCTTAATTTCTCTTTCTATTTTCTCATTACTAGTGTATAGGAATGCAAGGGATTTCTGTGTGTTGATTTTGGTTTTGTTTTTTTTTTTTAGTCTTTAGTTTTTTATTTTTTAATTTTTAAAATCTTTAATTCTTACATGCGTTCCCAAACATGAACCCCCTCCTACCTCCCTCCCCATAACATCTCTCTGGGTTATCCCCATGCACCAGCCCCAAGCATGCTGCACCCTGCATCAGACATAGACTAGCGATTCAATTCTTACATGATAGTATACATGTTAGAATGCCATTCTCCCAAATCATCCCACCCTCTCCCTCTCCTTCTGAGTCCAAAAGTCCGTTATACACATCTGTGTCTCTTTTCCTGTCTTGCATACAGGGTCGTCATTGCCATTTTCCTAAATTCCATATATATGTGTTAGTATACTGTATTGGTGTTTTTCTTTCTGGCTTACTTCACTCTGTATAATTGGCTCCAGTTTCATCCATCTCATCAGAACTGATTCAAATGAATTCTTTTTAACGGCTGAGTAATACTCCATTGTGTATATGTACCACAGCTTTCTTATCCATTCGTCTGCTGATGGACATCTAGGTTGTTTCCATGTCCTGGCTACTATAAACAGTGCTGCGATGAACATTGGGGTACATGTGTCTCTTTCAATTCTGGTTTCCTTGGTGTGTATGCCCAGGAGTGGGATTGCTGGGTCGTAAGGTAGTTCTATTTGCAATTTTTTAAGGAATCTCCACACTGTTCTCCATAGTGGCTGTACTAGTTTGCATTCCCACCAACAGTGTAGGAGGGTTCCCTTTCTCCACACCCTCTCCAGCATTTATTGCTTGTAGACTTTTGGATACCAGCCATTCTGACTGGTGTGAAGTGGTACCTCATTGTGGTTTTGATTTGCGTTTCTCTGATAATGAGTGATGTTGAGCATCTTTTCATGTGTTTGTTAGCCATCCGTATGTCTTCTTTGGAGAAATGTCTATTTAGTTCTTTGGCCTATTTTTTGATTGGGTCATTTATTTTTCTGGAATTGAGCTGCATAAGTTGCTTGTATATTTTTGAGATTAGTTGTTTGTCAGTTGCTTCATTTGCTATTATTTTCTCCCATTCAGAAGGCTGTCTTTTCACCTTGCTTATATTTTCCTTTGTTGTGCAGAAGCTTTTAATTTTAATTAGATCCCATTTGTTTATTTTTGCTTTTATTTCCAGCATTCTGGGAGGTGGATCATAGAGGATCCTGCTGTGATTTATGTCTGAGAGTGTTTTGCCTATGTTCTCCTCTAGGAGTTTTATAGTTTCTGATCTTACATTTAGATCTTTAATCCATTTTGAGTTTATTTTTGTGTGCGGTGTTAGAAAGTGATCTAGTTTCATTCTTTTACAAGTGGTTGACCAGTTTTCCCAGCACCACTTGTTAAAGAGATTGTCTTTACTCCATTGTATATTCTTGCCTCCTGTGTCAAAGATAAGGTGTCCATAGGTGTGTGGATTTATCTCTGGGCGTTCTATTTTGTTCCATTGATCTATATGTCTGTCTTTGTGCCAGTACCATACTCTCTTGATGACTGTGGCTTTGTAGTAGAGCCTGAAGTCAGGCAGGTTGATTCCTCCAGTTCCATTCTTCTTTCTCAAGATTGCTTTGGCTATTCGAGGTGTTTTGTATTTCCATACAAATCTTGAAATTATTTGTTCTAGTTCTGTGAAAAATGTGGCTGGTAGCTTGATAGGGATTGCATTGAATTTGTAAATTGCTTTGGGTAGTACACTCATTTTCACTATATTGATTCTTCCAATCCATGAACATGGTATATTTCTCCATCTATTAGTGTCCTCTTTGATTTCTTTCATCAGTGTTTTATAGTTTTCTACATGTAGGTCTTTAGTTTCTTTAGGTAGATATATTCCTAAGTATTTTATTCTTTTCGTTGCAGTGGTGAATGGAATTGTTTCCTTAATTTCTTTTTCTACTTTCTCATTATTCGTGTATAGGAATGCAATGGATTTCTGTGTGTTGATTTTATATCCTGCAACTTTACTATATTCATTGATGAGCTCTAGTAATTTTCTGGTGGAGTCTTTAGGGTTTTCCATGTAGAGGATCATGTCATCTGCAAACAGTGAGAGTTTTACTTCTTCTTTTCCAATTTGGATTCCTTTTATTTCTTTTTCTGCTCTGATTGCTGTGGCCAAAACTTCCAGAACTATGTTGAATAGTAGTGGTGAAAGGGGACACCCTTGTCTTGTTCCTGACTTTAGGGAAATGCTTTCAATTTTTCACCATTGAGGATAATGTTTGCTGTGGGTTTGTCATAGATAGCTTTTATTATGTTGAGGTATGTTCCTTCTATTCCTGCTTTCTGGAGAGTTTTTATCATAAATGGATGTTGAATTTTGTCAAAGGCCTTCTCTGCATCTATTGAGATAATCATATGGTTTGTATTTTTCAATTTGTTAATGTGGTGAATTACATTGATTGATTTGCGGATATTGAAGAATCCTTGCATCCCTGGGATAAAGCCCACTTGGTCATGGTGTATGATCTTTTTAATGTGTTGTTGGATTCTGATTGCTAGAATTTTGTTGAGGATTTTTGCATCTATGTTCATCAGTGATATTGGCCTGTAGTTTTCTTTTTTTGTGGCATCTTTGTCAGGTTTTGGTATTAGGGTCATGGTGGCCTCATAGAATGAGTTTTGAAGTTTACCTTCCTTTGCAATTTTCTGGAAGAGTTTGAGTAGGATAGATGTTAGCTCTTCTCTAAATTTTTGGTAGAATTCAGCTGTGAAGCCGTCTGGACCTGGGCTTTTTTTTGCTGGAAGATTTCTGATTACAGTTTCAATTTCCATGCTTGTGATGGCTCTGTTAAGATTTTCTATTACTTCCTGGTTCAGTTTTGTAAAGTTGTACTTTTCTAAGAATTTGTCCATTTCTTCCACGTTGTCCATTTTATTGGTATATAATTGCTGATAGTAGTATCTTATGATCCTTTGTATTTCTGTGTTGTCTGTTGTGATCTCTCCATTTTCATTTCTAATTTTATTGATTTGATTTTTCTCTCTTTGTTCCTTGATGAGTCTGGCTAATGGTTTGTCGATTTTATTTATCCTGTCAAAGAATCAGCTTTTGGCTTTGTTGATTCTTGCTTTGGTCTCTTTTGTTTCTTTTGCATTTATTTCTGCCCTAATTTTTAAGATTTCTTTCCTTCTACTAACTCTGGGGTTCTCCATTTCTTCCTTTTCTAGTTGCTTTAGGTGTAGAGTTAGGTAATTTTTTTTTCTTGTTTCTTGAGGTATGCCTGTATTGCTATGAACTTTCCTCTTAGCACTGCTTTTATAGTGTCCCACAGGTTTTGGGTTGTTGTGTTTTCATTTTCATTCATTTCTATGCATAATTTGATTTCTTTTTTGATTTCTTCTGTGATTTGTTGGTTATTCAGAAGCATGTTGTTCAGCCTCCATATGTTGGAATTTTTAATAGTTTTTCTCCTGTAATTGAGATCTAATCTCAATGCATTATGGTCAGAAAAGATGCTTGGAATGATTTCAATTTTTTTGAATTTATCAGGCTTAGAGTTATGGCCCAGGATGTGATCTATCCTGGAGAAGGTTCTGTGAGCATTTGAGAAAAAGGTGAAATTCATTGTTTTGTGGTGAAATATCCTATGGACATCAGTTACGTCTAACTGGTCTATTGTATCATTTAAAGTTTGCGTTTCTTTGTTTATTTTCTGTTTAGTTGGTCTGTCCATAGATGTGAGTGGGGTATTAAAGTCTCCCACTATTATTGTGTTATTGTTAATTTCCCCTTTCATACTTGTTTTGTCTTACATATTGCAGAGCTCCTATGTTGGGTGCACATATATTTATAATTGTTATATCTTCCTCTTGTATTGATCCTTTAATCATTATGTAGTGGCCTTCTTGGTCTCTTTTCACAGCCTTTGTTTTAAAGTCTATTTTATCAGATATGAGTATTGCTATTCCTGCTTTCTTTTGGTCTCTATTTGCGTGGACTATTGTTTTCCAGCCCTTCACTTTCAGTCTGTATGTGTCCCTTGTTTTGAGGTGGGTCTCTTGTAGGCAGCATATAGAGGGGTCTTGTTTTTGTATCCATTCAGCCAGTCTTTGCCTTTTGGTTGGGGCATTCAATCCATTTAGGTTTAAGGTAATTATTGATAAGTATGATCCCATTGCCATTTACTTTATTGTTTTGGGTTCAGGTTTATATGCCCTTTTGTGTTTCCTGTCTAGAGAACATCCTTTAGCATTTGTTGGAGAGCTGGTTTGGTGGTGCTGAATTCTCTCAGCTTTTGCTTGTCTGTAAAGCTTTTGATTTCTCCTTCATATTTGAATGAGATCCTTGCTGGGTACAGTAATCTGGGCTATAGGTTATTTTCTTTCATCACTTTAAGTATGTCTTGCCATTCCCTCCTGGCCTGAAACGTTTCTATTGAAAGATCTGCAGTTATCCTTATGGGAATCCCCTTGTGCATTATTTGTTGTTTTTCCCTTGCTGCTTTTAATATTTGTTCTTTGTGTTTGATCTTTGTTAATTTGATTAATATGTGTCTTGGGGTGTTTCGCCTTGGGTTTATCCTGTTTGAAACTCTCTGAGTTTCTGGACTAGGGTGATTATTTCTTTCCCCATTTTAGGGAAGTTTTCAACTAATATCTCCTCAAGTATTTTCTCATAGTCTTTCTTTTGGTCTTCTTCTTCTGGGACTCCTATAATTCGAATGTTGGAGTGTTTCATATTGTCCTGGAGGTCTCTGAGATTGTCCTCATTTCTTTTAATTCATTTTTCTTTTTTCCTCTCTGATTCATTTATTGGTACCATTCTATCTTCTGTTTCACTAATCCTATCTTCTGCCTCTGATATTCTACTATTTGTTGCCTCCAGAGTGTTTCTGATCTCATTTATTGCATTATTCATTATATATTGACTCTTTTTTATTTCTTCTAGGTCCTTGTTAAACCTTTCTTGCATCTTTTCAATCCTTGTCTCCAGGCTATTTATCTGTGATTCCATTTTGATTTCAAGATTTTGGATAATTTTCACTATCATTATTTGGAATTCTTTCTCAGGTAGATTCCCTATATCTTCCTCTTTTGTTTGGTTTGGTGGGCATTTCTCATGTTCCTTTACCTGCTGAGTATTCCTCTGTCTCTTCATCTTGGTTATATTGCTGCATTTGGGGTGGCCTTTCTGTATTCTGGGAATTTGTGGAGTTCTCTTTATTATGGAGTTTCCTCGCTGTGGGTGGGGTTGTATCAGTGGCTTGTCAAGGTTTCTCGGTTAGGGAAGCTTGTGTCGGAGTTCTGGTGGGTAAAGCTGGATTTCTTCTCTCTGGAATGCAATGAAGTGTCCAGTAATGAGTTACGAGACGTCTATGGTTTGGGAGTAACTTGAGCTGCCTGTATATTGAAGCTCAGGGGTGTGTTCCTGTGTTGCTGGAGAATTTGTGTGGTATATCTTGCTCTGGAACTTGTTGGCCCTTGGGTGGTGCTTGGTTTCAGTGTAGGTATGGAGGCATTTGATGAGCTCCTGTCGATTAATGTTCCCTGGATTCAGGAGTTCTCTGATGTTCTCAGGATTTGGACTTAAGCCTCCTGCTTCTGGTTTTCAGTTTTATTTTTACAGTAGCCTCAAGACTTTTCCATCTATATAGCACCAATGATAGAACATCTAGGTTAAAGATGAAAAGTTTCTCCACAATGAGGGACACCCAGAGAGGTTCACTGAGTTACATGGAGAAGAGAAGAGGGAGGGGGTAGTTAGAGGTGATTGGAATGAGATGAGGTGGGATCAAAAGAGGAGAGAGCAAGCTAGTCAGTAATCACTTCCTTATGTGCACTCCTCAGTCTGGACCGCTCAGAGATGTTCACAGACTTATACAGAGAAGAGGAGAGGAAGGAGACAGAGGTGGCCAGGAGGATAAAAGAGGGAAATGAAAAGGAGAGAGACAGATCCAGCCAGTAACCAGTTTCCTAAGTGTTCTCCATTGTCTGGAATACACAGAGATTCACAGAGTTGGGTAGAGAAGAGAAGGGGGAGGGAGGAGACAGAGACAACCTGGTGGAGAAAAAGGAGAGTCCAAAGGAGGAGAGAGTGGTCAAGCCAGTAATCTCGCTCTCAGGTAAAATTGGGTACTGAAGATTGGGTTTTTAAATGTACAAAATTGACAAGAAATACCAAAAAGCAAAGATTAAAAATCTAGAGTAGAGGTTGGATTTTCAAAAATACAATATTAAAGAAAAGAAGAACAAGAAGAAAGAAAAAAAAGTCATGAGAATTATTAAAAAACAACAACAACCACAAAAAATACATATATATGGCATTTGCTTTAAAAATAGGGTCTTTTTTTTGAAAAGTGATAGTAGGTTATAAAAATTAAAATTAAAGGAGAAATAGAGGACTTAAAAATTTTTTAAAGTTTAAAAAAAAGAAGAAAAAGAAAAGAAGAAACAATCAAACAACATCATCAACAACAACAAAAACGAGAGAATGGTCATAAAAATAATAAAGATATTTTTGGGACTTTCTCTGGTGTTGCGGGCAGTGTGGGGTCACTTCCAAGGCGGTTCCCTCTGTTTAGCTTCTTCTGTTTGCTGGTCTCTTCAGTGTCTGATTTCCACCCTGACACATGGGGGCAGTGGTGGACACTATTTTTCTTTTAGGCTCACTTGTTCAGTCGCGCTGTGGGGAGGGAGGGATGCTGCAAACAAATAACACTGGTGTGTGCTCGCAGTGTCTCAGCTACGCTGGGCATGCCCCTGCACATGGCACACACCGCTCAGGCTCTATGTTGCTCTGCCAGGAACAGTCTGAGGCTGGCCCTAGGCTGCATGCACCTCCCTGGTCTAAGCCACTCAGGCTCGGCTCTCAGGTAGCCCTCAGAGGTGCAGATTCGGTTGGGCCTGCGTTTTGTGCCCTTCCCAGGACCGAGTAGCTCAGGTGTTTAGCGAGTGCAGTCACTGTGACTTATCACCTTTCCCTGCTGCTCAGTTTTCTGGGTGTACCACTGGCGCCCCTTGTCAGGCAGATGGTGACTGTCCAGAACCCCAAGAAGTCTTAGTTAGCAAAGAAGCCAGCTTGCAGTTTGGTAAGTAAAGTCTTTCCGGGGCTGCAATTGCCCCCTTCCAGCCCTTACGGCTCTGGCTGCCTGTCACTGGCGGGGGATGGTCTGCAGCTGGCTATTTCTGTTCCATCCTTTGTTCTGTGTGTGATCCTGGCGGTGTCTTATGTTAGAGCTTTTTGTGTGGTAGCTATCCCACAGTCTGGTATGCTAGCCCAAGTTAGTTCGCTCTGGTTACATTTGGGGCATTCCAGCCCGATTCTTAAAAAGCACTGCTGCCCGCGCCTCCCTGCCCAGCCCCCGCTTGCTAGTGGCAGATGCAGGCATCCGTGCTGCTTCTCCACGGGGGGAGTTACCATTGGGCTCGTAATCTGTTGATTTTAATTATTCATTTATTTTTCTTCCCTGTTATGTTGCCCTCTGTGTTTCCAAGGCTTGCCACAGACTCGGCAGTGAGAGTGTTTCCTGGTGTTTGGAAACTTCTCTCTTTTAAGACTCCCTTCCTGGGACGGGACTCCCTTCCCGGGAAGGAGCTCCCTCTCTACCTCCTTTGTCTCTTTTTTCATCTTTTATATTTTTCCTACCTGTTTTTGAAGACAATGATCTGCTTTTCTGGGTGCCTGATGTCCTCTGCCAGCATTCAGAAGTTGTTTTGTAGAGTTTACTCAGCGTTGAGATGTTCTTTTGATGAATTTGTGGGGGAGAAAGTGGTCTCCCCGTCCTATTCCTCTGCCATCTTAGGACAGCCCCCTTTTATTTAACTTTGAATAATCATTGTGTCCATATAGTTAAATATTCAAAAAATTGCAACAAAAAAAGAATACTTATTACAATTACTTCATTATTACAAATACTTCAGTATTCTTGCCTTGAGAACCCCATGAATAGTACAAAAAGGCAAAAATGTAGGACACTGAAAGATGAATTCCCCAGGTCAGTAGGTGCCCAATATGCTACTGGAGATCAGTGGAGAACTAACTCTAGAAAGAATGAAGAGATGGAGCCAAAGCAAAAACAACACCCAGTTGTGGATGTGACTGATGATAGAAGCAAGGTCCAATGCTGTAAACAGCAATATTGCATAGGAACCTGGAATGTTGTGAATCAAGGCACATTGGAAGTGGTCAAACAGGAGATGGCAAGAGTGAACATTGACATTTTAGGAATCAGCGAACTAAAATGGAATGGAATGGGTAAATTTAACTCACATGACCATTATATCTGCTACTGTGGGCAGGAATTCCTTGGAAGAAATGGAGTAGCCATCATAGTCAACAAAAGAGTCTGAAATGCAGTACTTGAATGCAGTCTCAAAAACCACAGAATGATCTCTGTTTCTTTCCAAGGCAAACCATTCAATATCACAGTACTCTAAGTCTATGCCCTGGCCAGTAATGCTGAAGATGCTGAAGTTGAACGGTTCTATGAAAACCTACAAGACCTTTTAGAACTAACACCCCCAAAAGATGTCCTTTTCATTATAGGGGACGGGAATGCAAAAGTAGGAAGTCAAGAAACACCTGGAGTAACAGGCAAATTTGGCCTTCGAGTACAGAATGAAGCAGGGCAAAGGCTAATAGAGTTCTGCCAAGAGAATGCACTAGTCATAGCAAAAACCCTCTTCCAACAACACAAGAGAAGACTCTACACATGGACATCACCAGATGGCTAACACCAAAATCAGATTGATTGTATTCTTTGCAGCCAAAGATAGAGAAGCTCTATACAGTCAGCAAGAAAAAGACTGGGAGCTGACTGTGGCTCAGATCATGAACTACTTATTGCCAAATTGAAGAAAGTAGAGAAAACCACTAGACATTTAGCTGTGACCTAAGTCAAATCCCTTATGATTATACAGTGGAAGTGAGAAATAGATTTAAGGGACTAGATCTGATGGACAGAGTGCCTGATGAACAATGGATGGAGGTTTGTGACCTTCTACAGGAGACAGGGATCAAGACCATCCCCAAGAAAAAGAAAAGCAAAAAGTGAAATGGCTATCTGAGGAGTCCTTACAGATAGCTGTGAAAAGAAGAGAAGTGAAAAGCAAAAAAGAAAAGGAAAGATATACCCATTTGAATGCAGAGTTCCAAAAAATAGAAAGGAGAGATAAGAAAGCCTCAGTGGTCAATGCAAAGAAATAGAGGAAAACAACAGAATAGGAAAAATTAGAGATCTCTTCAAGAAAATTAGAGATACCAAGGGAACATTTCATGCAAAGATAGGCTCAATAAAGAACAGAAATGGTATGGACCTAACAGAAGCAGAAGATATTAAGAAGAAGTGGCAAAAATACACAGAAGAACTATACAAAAAAGATCTTCATGACCCAGATAGTCACAATGGTGTGATCACTCACCTAGAGCAAGACATCCTGGAATGTGAAGTCAAGTGGGCCTTAGCAAGTATCACTATGAACAAAGCTAGTGGAGGTGATGGAATTCCAGTTGAGCTATTTCAAATCCTAAAAGATGATGCTGTGAAAGTGCTGCACTCAATATGCCAGCAAATATGGAAAACTCAGCAGTGGCCACAGGACTGGAAAAGGTCAGTTTTCATTCCAATCCCAAAGAAAGGCAATGCCAAAGAATGCTCAAACTACCGCACAATTGTACTCATCTCACACGCTAGCAAAATAATGCTCAAAATCCTACTGCTGAAGCCAGATTTCAGCAATATGTGAAATGTGAACTTCCAGATGTTCAAGCTGGATTTAGAAGAGGCAGAGAAACCAGAGACCAAATTGCCAACATCTGCTGGATCATCAAAAAAGCAAGAGAGTTCCAAAAAAACATCTATTTCTGCTTTGTTGACTATGCCAAAGCCTTTGACTGTGTGGATCACAATAACCTGTGGAAAATTCTGAAAGAGATGGGAATACCAGAGCACCTGACCTGCCTCTTGAGAAACCTGTATGCAGGTCAGGAAGCAACAGTTAAAACTGGACATGGGCCAACAGACTGATTCCAAATAGGAAAAGGAGTATGTCAAGCTGTATATTGTCACCCTGCTTATTTAACTTTTATGCAGAGTACATCATGAGAAATGCTGGGCTGGAAGAAACACAAGCTGGAATCAAGATTGCCGGGAGAAATATCAATAACCTCAGATATGCAGATGACACCACCCTTATGGCAGAAAATGAAGAGGAGCTAAAAGCCTCTTGATGAAAGTGAAAGAGGAGAGTGGAAAAGTGGGCTTAAAGCTCAACATTCAGAAAATGAAGATCATGGCATCCAGTCCCATCACTTCATGGGAAATAGATGGGGAAACAGTTGAAACAGTGGCTGCCTTTATTTTGTTAGGCTGCAAAATCACTGCAGATGGTGATTGCAGCCATGAAATTAAAAGACGCTTACTCCTTGGAAGGGAAGTTATGATCAACCTAGATAACATATTCAAAAGCAGAGACATTACTTTGCCAACAAAGGTCCTTCTAGTCAAGGCTATGGTTTTTCCAGTGGTCATGTATGGATGTGAGAGTTGGACTGTGAAGAAAGCTGAGCGCCAAAGAATTGATGCTTTTGAACTGTGGTATTGGAGAAGATCTTGAGAGTCCCTTGGACTGCAAGGAGATCGAACCAGTCCATCCTAAAAGAGATCAGTCCTGGGTGTTCATTGGAAGGACTGATGCTGAAGCTGAGACTGGAATACTTTGGCCACCTGATGTGAAGAGCTGACTCATTTGAAAAGACCCTGATGCTGGGAAAGATTGAAGACGGGAGAAGAAGGGGACGACAGAGGATGAGATGGTTGGATGGCATCACCGAGTCAATGGACATGAGTTTGAGTAATCTCTGGGAGTTAGTGATGTACAGGGAGGCCTGGTGTGCTGTGGTCCATAGGGTTGTAAAGAGTCGGACACAATAGAGCAACTGAACTGAATTGAACGGTATTACAATTACAGTATTGTAGGACTTACGTAATTGCCCCAAGGATATAGATACACAAATGGAGAATTAACCAGTGCGATAAATGCCATTTTGTCAACACTAAGTTCTGCATACAAGATACAGAAACAACATCTCCATCAGACCCAGAAGCGTTTCTGGACAGAATTTAGAGAGGGAATGCCATAACATGTAATTTGGAAATTAACAGCTATCTATGGGAACAAAAAGAAGATGTGCCATGACATGGGATTCCACTTCTTTGCAGACATCATATGGCTAAAAGTGTTTTTATCCTTGGCCATGAATATTGTATTGATTTGTTCCTAAGCTCTGTTAGCTGAATGGTTATGGATGCTCAGAGAATGGTCATCACATCATAATTGCCCATGTGTGATGGGTATAAATCCTATTAAACTAAACATATGGGTACACAGCAATGTGTCATTAGTGGTCCATTGAAAAAGTATGCCATAATTTTAATTTTTGCAAAAACAGTTCTCTAAAGATAACTTTGACAACCATACAATTAATCCAATAACTGCTGTTTCAATATCTTTAAGTCCTGTGATAGTACTTCTTCTGAAATAGACAGTCATTGCCACCACTGAAGTATGTCTCCCACAGACACATTGGAGAACTGAGGAGAGTCTTATCACCCATCTGCATAATGGTAACTGTTGCTCAGCTGAAAACTATGAAACTGGAATTAGTGAAGCTCAGTCGTGTCCGACTCTTGCAACCCCATGGACTATACAGTCCATGGAATTCTCCAGGCCAGAATACTGGAGTGGGTAGCCTTTCCCTTCTCCAGAGGACCTTCCCAACCCAGGGGTCAAACCCAGGTCTCCCACATTGCAGGCAGATTCTTTACCAGCTGAGCCACAAAGGGAGCCCAAGAATACTGGAGTGGGTAGCCTATCCCTTCTCCAGCGGATCTTCCCGACCCAAGAATCAAACTGGGGTCTCCTGCATTGCAGGCGAATTCTTTAACAACTGAGCTATGAGGGAAGCCCCTATGAAATTGGCATATATCATAATAAATGTAAATTTGAAAACAGCTCAGAATCAGAGTACTCACTTTCAACAAACCTGTAACCCAGGCATCTGTGAAAATGTCATGAGAAAATGCAGAGATCAATATTCTTATTGAGTTATAATTGACAGATACAACTATATATATTTATAGTGTACAACATGATGTTTTGACATACGAATACAATATGAGCTACATTACTTGTATGTATTGAATTGGTCATACTATTTTTATCCTTCTTTACGTTAATGTGATGTATCACATTAATGATTGTGTATCTTGAACTATTCTTGCATCCCAGGGATAAATCCCACTTCCCACTTTATCAGTTCAGTTCAGTTCAGTCACTCAGTTGTGTCCAACTATTTGTGACCCCATGGACTGCAGCACACCAGGCTTACCTGTCCATCACCAACTCCCAGAGCTTGTTCAAACTCATATCCATAGAGTCAGTGATGGCATCCAACCATCTCATCTTCTGCATCCCCTTCTCCTCCTGCCTTCAATCTTTCCCAGCACCAGGGTCTTTTCCAATGAGTCAGTTCTTCACATCAGGTGGCCAAAGCATTGGAGCTTCAGCTTCAGCATCAGTCCTTCCAATGAATATTCAGGACTGATTTCCTTTAAGATTGACAGGTTTGATCTCACTGTCCAAGGGATTCTCAAGATCTTCTCCAACACCACAGTTCAAAAGCATCAATTCTTAGGCGCTCAGCTTTCTTTATGGTCCAACTCTCACATCCGTACATGACTACTGGCAAAACTGTAGCTTTGACTAGATGGACATTTTCAGCAAAGTAATGTTTCTGCTTTTTAATATGCTAAGTTTGTTATAGCTTTTCTTCCAAGGAGCTAGCACCTTTTAATTTCATGGCTATAATCACCATATGCAGTGATTTAGGAGCTCAAGAAAATAAAGTCTGCCACTGTTTCCATTGTTTCCCCATCTATTTGTCATGAAATGATGGGACTGGATGCATGATCTTAGTTTTTTGAATGTTCCATTTTAAGCCAGTTTTTTCACTCTCCTCGTTCACTTTCATCAAGAGGCTCTTTGGTTCCTCCCACTTTATCAGGGTGTATGATTCTTTAAGTGTACCATTAAATTAAGCTTGCTAATATTTTGTTGCTTCATGATTGGTTCTTAGTAGGTTGTATGTTTCTGAAATTTATCCATTCCTTAAAGGCCATCCAATTTGTTAGCATATAATTATTTGTAGTACATGCTTATGATTCTTTGTATTTCTGTGGTATCAGTTTTAATGTTTCCTCTCATTTCTGATTTTATTCATTTGAGTCTTCTCAATGAAGAAGTCTAGTTTTTGGTCAGTCTAGCTAATAGTTTGTCAATTTTGTTGATTAAAAAAAAACTCTGCTTCATTGATATTTTATATTTTCTAATCTCTATTTTATTTATCTCTGCTCTGATCTTTGTTACTTCCTTCCTCTGCTAGCTTTAAGTTTAGTTTCCTGGTTCCTTGAGGTGTAAAGTTGGGGTGCTAATTTGAGTTCTCTCTTTTTTAACATAAGAATTTATTGTTATAAATTGTGTTTAAAATTGTTTTAAAATGATTTTGCTGCATTCCAAGGCTTTTTTTATGTTGTACTTGCCTTTTCCTTGGTATCATATTTTTGTTTCTCTTTTGATTTCTTCTTTGATCCATTGATTGTCCTGGAGAGTGCTGTTTAATTTCATCATGTTTGTGAATTTTCAGTTTCCTTTTGTTATTAATTTCAAATTTTATAATAAATAACTTCCAATTTCCAAAGAGGTTGGAAAAGATACTCGATATAATTTTGTTGTTGTTTAGTTGCTAAGTCATGTCCGACTCTGAGACCCCATAGACTGTAGCACACCAGGCTTCCCTGTCCTTCACCCTTTCAGATATGACTGCAATCTTCTTAAATTTGTTAAAGCTTATTTCACGACCTAACTTATGATCTATCTTTTATGTGCGCTTGAGAAGTATGTATATTCTGCGACTGTTACATGCAATGTTCTACATATTCTATTAAGTTCCTTTAATCTAAAGTGTACTTCATATTTTCTATTTCTTCCTGGTTTATTTTTAGGAGACTACTCCTGTCTAAGAATTTATCCATTTCTTCCAGGTTGTCCATTTTATTGGCATGTAGTTGCTTGTAGTGGTCTTTTACAATCTTTTGTATTTTTGTGGTGTCCACTGTAACTTCTTTTTCATTTCTAATTTTATTGATTTGAGTCATCTCTTTTTTTTTCTGATGAGTTCAGTGAAAGGCTTATCAATTTTGCTTATCTTTTTGAACCAACTCTTAGTTTTATCTTTGCTATTGTTTTCTTCAATTCTATTTTATTTACTTCTCCTCTAATCTTTATGATTATTTCCTTTTACTATCTTTGGATTTTTGTTGTTGTTCTTCTCCTTCTTTCTCTAGTTGCTTTAGGTGTAAGGTTATGTTGTTAATTTGTGATTTTTCTTGCTTACTTAACCAAGATTGCATTGCTATAAACTTCCCTCCTATAATTGCTTTTTCCACATCCCATAGGTTTTGGATAGTGATGTTTGTTTGCAGATGACATGATTTCTATACATAGAAAATTTTAAAGGTGCTAGAGTTGAACTATGAAGAAGGCTGAGCACCGAAGAATTGATGCTTTTGAACTGTGGTTTTGGAGAAGACTCTTGAGAGTCCCTTGGACTGCAAGGAGATCCAACCAGTCCATTCTGAAGGAGATCAACCCTAGGATTTCTTTGGAAGGAATGATGCTAAAACTGAAACTCCAGTACTTTGGCCACCTCATGAGAAGAGTTGACTCATTGGAAAAGACTCTGATGCTGGGAGGGAATTGGGGGCAGGAGGAGAGGGGGCGACCGAGGATGAGATGGCTGGATGGCATCACTGACTCGATGGACTTGAGTCTGAGTGAACTCTGGGAGATGGTGATGAACAGGGAGGCCTGGCATGCTGCGATTCATGGGGTCACAAAGAGTCGGACACGACTGAGCGACTGAATTGAACTGAACCAGAAAACTACTAGAGCTCATCAACGAATTCAGTAAAGTTGTAGGATACAAAATTCATACACAGAAATTTGTTGCACTTCTATATGCTAACAACAAAAGAACAGAAAAAGAAATTAAAGAAACAATCCTACCTAAGGAGACAAAAGTGGCAAGAATACACAGAAGAACTGTACAAAAAGATCTTCACCACCCAGATAATCATGAAGGTATGATCACTCACACTCACCTAGAGCCAGACATCCTGGAATATGAAGTCAGGTGGGCCTTAGGAAGCATCGTTATGAACAAAGTTAGTGGAGGTGATGGAATTCCAGTGGAGCTATTTCAAATCCCGAAAGATGATGCTGTGAAAGTGCTGCACTCAATATGGCAGCAAATTTGGAAAGCTCATCAGAGGCCACAGGACTGGAAAATGTCAGTTTTCATTCCAATCCCAAAGAAAGGCAATGCCAAAGAATGCTCAAACTACCGCACAATTGCACTCATCTCACACGCTAGCAAAATAATGCTCAAAACCCTCCAAGCCAGGCTTCAGCAATATGTGATCCGTGAACTTCCAGATGTTCTAGCTGGATTTAGAAAAGGCAGAGGAACCAGAGACCAAATTGCCAACATCTGCTGGATCATCAAAAAAGCAAGAGAGTTCCAGAAAAACATCTATTTCTGCTTTATTGAGTATGCCAAAGCCTTTGACTATTTGGATCACAATAAACTGTGGAAAATTCTGAAAGAGATGGGAATACCAGAGCACCTGACCTGCCTGTTGAGAAATCTGTATGCAGGTCAGGAAGCAACAGTTAAAACTGGACATGGGCCAACAGATTGATTCCAAATAGGAGAAGGAGTATGTCAAGCTGTATATTGTCACCCTGCTTATTTAACTTACGTGCAGAGTACATCATGAGAAACAATGGGTTGGAAGAAGCACAAGCTGGAATCAAGATTGCTGGGAGAAATATCAATAACCTCAGATATGCAGATGAAACCACCCTAATGGCAGAAAGTGAAGAACTAAAGGGCCTCTTGATGAAAGTGAAAGAGGAGAGTGGAAAAGTGGGGTTAAAGCTCAACATTCAGAAAACGAAGATCATGGCATCCAGTCCTGTCACTTCATGGCAAATAGATGGAGAAACAGTGGAAACAGTGGCTGCCTTTATTTTGTTGGGCTGCAAAATCACTGCAGATGGTGATTGCAGCCATGAAATTAAAAGACGCTTACTCCTTGGAAGGGAGGTTATGACCAACATAAACAGCATATTCAAAAGCAGAGACATTACTTTGCCAACAAAGGTCCTTCTAGTCAAGGTTATGGTTTTTCTACTGGTCATGTATTGATGTGAGAGTTGGACCTGAATAATTGATGCTTTTGAACTGTGGTGTTGGAGAAGATCTTGAGAGTTCCTTGGACTGCAAGGCGATCGAACCAGTCCATCCTAAAGGAGATCAGTCCTGGGTGTTCATTGGAAGGACTGATGTTGAAGCTGGAACTCCAATACTTTGGCCTTCTTATGCGAAGAGCTGACTCATTTGAAAAGACTCTGATGCTGAGAAAGATTGAAGGCAGGAGGAGAACAGAACAACAGAGGATGAGATGGTTGGATGACATCACTGACACAATGGACACAATGGGTTAGGGTGGACTCCGAGAATTGGTGATGGACAGGGAGGCCTGGCGTGCTGTGTTTCATGGGTTCACAGAGAGTCAGACACGAATGAGTGACTTAACTGAAGGAGACAAAAGACCTACACTCTGAAAACTATAAGACCCTTATGAAAGAAATTGAAGACAATACAAATAGATGAAAATATATACTATGTTCTGGGATTGGAAGAATCAATATTGTCAAAATGATTATACTAGCTAAGGCAATCTACAGACTCAATGCCACCCCTATCAAATTACCAATGGCATTTTTCACAGAACTAGAACAAACAACCAAAGTAATCTTGAGAAAGAAAAATGGAGCTGGAGGAATCAGCTGTGGTCATCAAAACAGTATGGTACTGGTACCACTAGATAGATAAATCAATCAATATGGAGCAGGATAGAAAGCCCAGAAATAAACCCACACACTTATGGTCAATTAATCTACAACAAAGGAGGCAAGACTATACAATAGAGGAAAGACATAAATGGTGCTTGGAAAACTGCAAAGCTCCATGTTTTTAAAAAAATGACACTAGAACATTTTTTAACACCATACACAAAATATAAAATCAAAATGAATTAAAGACCTAAATGTAAGACTGAATACTATAAAACTCTTAGAGGAAAACATATGCAGAACACTCTTTGACATAAATCACAGCAATATCTTTTTTGAGCCATATCCTAGAGTAATGGAAATAAAAGCAAAAATAAACAAATGAGACCTAGTCAAACTTAAAAGCTCTTGCACTGCAAAGGAAACCATAGACAACATAAAAAGACAGCCTTTGCGATGCGAGAAAATATTTGCAATAGATGCAACAGATAAGAGATTAGTCTCCAAAATTTACAAACAGCTCATGTGTCTCAATATAATATGGAATTTAGAAAGATGGTAATGATAGCCCTGTATGCAAGACACCAAAAGAGACACAGATGTACAGAACAGACTTTTTGACTCTGTGGGAAAGGGAGAGGGTGGGATGATTTGGGAGAATGGCATGGAAACATATGTATAATATCATATAAGAAACAAATTGCCAGTCTAGGTTCAATGCAGGATACAGGATGCTTGGGGCTGGTGCACTGGGATAACCCAGAGGGATGGTATGGGGAGGGGAGGTGGGAGGGGGTTCAGGAGTGGGAACTTATGTACACCCGTGATGGATTCATGTTGATGTATGGCAAAACCAATACAGTATTATAAAGTAAAAAAAAAATTTTTTAATTAAAAAAAAATCAAAAGAGCAAACAATCAAACAATGGGCAGAAGACCTAAATAGACATTTCTCCAAAAAGACATACAGAGGGTCAGGAGGCACATGAAAAGATACTAAACATCACTAATTATTAGAGAAATGCAAGTCAAAACTACAATAAGATATTGCCTCACACTGGTCAGAATGTGTAGTCTTAGTCAATCAGTCATGTCTGACTCTTTGCAACCCCACGGATTGTAACCTGCCAGGCTCCTCAGTCTGTAGGATTCTCCAGGCAAGCATACTGGAGTGGGTTGCCATTCCCTTCTCCAGAGGCCCTTCCCAACCCAGGTCTCCTGCATTGCAGGTAGATTATAGTCAAAACGGCCATCAACAAAAAAATCTACAGACAATAAATGCTGGAGAAGTTTCAGAGAAAAGAAAACCCTCCTATACTGTTGGTGGGAATGTAAATTGGTATAGCCTCTATGGAGAATAGTGAGGAGGTTTCTTTAAAAACTAAAAATATAGCTATTATAGGATCTAACAATCTCACTCCTGGGCATACATCAGGAGAAAAACACTGTTCAAAATGATACATGCTCCCCTGTGTTCATAGAGCACTATTTACAATAGTCAAGACATGGAAACTATTTAAATGTCCATCAGCTGTTGAATGGATAAAGATGTGGTTCATATATACAATGGAATACTATTCAGCAACTAAAAAGAATAATACCATTTGTAGCAATGTTGATGGACCTGGAGATTATCATATTAAGTGAAGTTAGTCATACAGAGAAAGACAAATATATGATATTGCTAATATGCAGATGGTGATTGCAGCCATGAAATTAAAAGACGCTTACTCCTTGGAAGGAAAGTTATGACCAACCTAGATAGCATATTCAAAAGCAGAGATATTACTTTGCCAACAAAGGTCCGTCTAGTCAAGGCTATGATTTTTCCAGTGGTCATGTATGGGTGTGAGAGTTGGACTGTGAAGAAAGCTGAGCATGGAAGAATTGATGCTTTTGAACTGTGGTGTTGGAGAAGACTCTTGAGAGTCCCTTGGACTGCAGAGAGGTGAACCTCCAATACTTTGGCCACCTCATGCGAAGAGTTGACTCATTGGGAAAGACCCTGATGCTGGGAGGGATTGGGGGCAGGAGGAGAAGGGGACGACAGAGGATGAGATGGCTGGATGGCATCACCAATTCGATGCACAAGAGTTTGGGTGATCTCTGGGAGTTGGTGATGGACAGGGAGGCCTGGCGTGCTGCAGTTCATGGGGTTGCAAAGAGTCAGACACAACTGAGCTGAGTGAACTGAATTGAACTGAACTGAACTGTATATGCAGGATCTTTTAAAAAATGATACAAATGAAGTTATTCACAAAACACTGACTTACAGAATGAACTTATGGTTTCCAGTGGGGAAGGGTGGAAGGGAGGGATAGACTGGGAGAAAAAAAAATATTGTTCATTATTTCCTATTGATTTTCCATTTCCATTTTCCACTGTCGAAAGTGGTATTGAAGTCCCCTGCTATTATTGCACTGCTGTCTATTTCTGCTTTCAGATTGTTAATATTTGCTCAGTATTTTATTTTGCCCTTCTCTTAATTTGTCTTTCTCTTTCTCTTCTTCTTTTGGGGCATCCATAATGAGAACAGTATTTTATTTGTTGGTGTTCATAATCCAACAGGCATTCTGTACTCTCTTTAATATTTTTTCTTCGTCCTTCTCTGATTGGAAAATTTCAAATGACTTGTCCTTGAGTTCGTAGATATTTCTTCCATTTTATACATCTTTTGTTGGTGCTCTGTATATTGTTTCACCTACTGTATTCTTCAGCGTTAGAATTTGGTTCATATTTATCATTTCTAGCTCTCTGTTCAACTTCTCATTTTGTTCATGTATTATTTTCTTAATGTCATTGAATTGCCAACCTGCATTCTCTTGTAGCTCATTGAGTTTCCTTAAGACAGTTTCCTTGAATTCTTCATGAAGCAGTTCAAAGACATCCACTTATTAGAGGTCAGCTGCTGTCAAACTATTCTGTTTCTTTGTTGGTGTCCTGTTTCCTTGATCTTTTATGTTTCTTATAGTGTTGCATTGATATATGCACATTTCACGGAACAATTACCTCTTCCAAACTTTATAGACTAGATTTGTTGGAGAAAGACCTTCACTTGTGGGGAAATGAGCAGGTACCAGCTGGGTGGGATGTGCCAATTCCAGCTGTGAGGAAGGTCCAGTAGTGTAGTCTCCATGCAGCTCAGCCAAGTGAGCGCTGCATTGGTAGCAGCCCTCTAATATTATTGGTGCAAGGGCTGTTTTGGGTATGGATGCCTACCACATCTTTCCTCAGAGTGTGCTGGTCATTTTGCCCTTGATAAGAGGTGTAATTGTTGTTGCAAAGTTCACAGCCTGCACTGAATGTTGGGTAGATCCTCTTCTTTGCTCCATGACAGTCATAGCCCTGTCAGCGGTGGGATCTGATCCCCAGTTGTTGGAATAGAAGCCCTAAGGGTCAGATTCCATAACGCTCTATTGCCCTTAAGTGCAAGCTTTGTGCCAAAGGAAGTGAGTCCTATAGCAAGTGGGGCCCATGTGATCACAGTGAACTGATGTACCTCCCATGCAAGCATTCACAGTTCTGCCCAGTAGCAGCCCAAATTTTCATCCCTTCTCTGTTGTGTTCATCCTAACATAGTACTATAGTGGCTCTGGGAGCTGGCGTGCAGAAGCTGCAGGGATCAAGGTGGCTGTCCTTCTGCCTGGGACTTAGGGGCCTGCCTCTTTAAATCCCTCTTTTAAAATATTTGCTTCTGTTTTTCTTTCTTCTCCATCTTATCAAATTCCTCTCAGAATTTTCCAAGTCCCTCTGCTTCTGTCATGACTGTCTTCTATATTGTTTTAGAAGGAAAACTGTTGCCCAAAGCCAACAAACCCAAAGTCAGCAAGGAGGGTCTCATATGCAACCCATCAGCCACTGTGATGGATTTATTCCACAGACATTGTTTTCAAATTACTTCTGTTTTAAACTGTGTGAGCCTAAATTAGCAAGTACAACTTTAGATTCCCTGAGTGTAGGTTTTATACAGAAACCCTATGCCAAAAGGATGTGTTAGTAGAAGGGACAGTTATGATATTTTAAAATTCCAAAATATTGCAACCTGCCTATATGATTTGAATTGGTGTCAACCCAATACTAGTAACAGAATAGAGAAGAGGCTTTGATACATTCAGTTTCTGTTTACACACAGGAAGTTTGCTTCTCAGATCTGCCATTTATTATTGATTCTTCAAGGATTCAAAGTGCTTTCTTTTTGCTAGTTTTTACAAGAGGTTGTTATTGTTCCAATAGCCTAATTTGGTCTTTTCTTTCTCAGGTTTGGGAGGAAGTTTATAATCAGGTTGTGTTTCCTCCAGCTTGCCATTGTTGATACCTTTACAGTCATTGCCCCCAATTTCATCATTTACTGCTCACTACGTTTCTTGGCTGGAATGTCTGCTACATGTCTCCTGACAACTAATGTTCTGCTCAGTAAGTCAATGGTTTGTATCTTCAGTGTTTTCCGAGTCTTAACTCTGACCTTGAAATTCCATGTTTACTTGAATTAAAATTTCCACTTGTGTTTTCTTTCAGCACTGGAATGGACAGAGCCCCGATTCCAAGCCATGGCAACAACGCTGTTGATGGCTGCCACTAGTCTGGGACAGACAATCTTTGGAGGCCTGGCTTTTGCCATTCGAGACTGGCACACTCTCCAGCTAGTGATGTCTGCACCACTCTTTGTTTTGTTTCTGGCCTCAAGGTATAAGCCTTCTGTCCTCCTTTGTCTTGTGAGAGTCTGGGGTGAGAATATACATGGAATCCGATACAAGAATTCTGTTTGGTCCTGGTCTATCCCTGAGTATTGAAGAAGGAAATGGCAACCCATTCCAGTATTCTTGCCTGGAAAATTCCATGGACAAGAGCCTAGTAGGCTACAGTCCATGGGGTTGAAAAGAGTCGGACATGACTGGGTGATTTTCATTTCACTTCATACCTGAGTATGTACTCTCCTTATATGTGCCCTATGTACAATTCAAGAAGCAAAACAGGTAGAGTTGCCAGATAAAATTAAGGACATTCAACGAAATTTGAATTTAAGATAACCAGCTAATATTTTTGTGAAATTATATCCCAAATATTGTAAGATACATAATTATACTGAAAATTGTTCATGATTTATATGAAATTTCTAACTGGGTTCTGTATTTTTGTTTGCTACTGAATAAAACACAAGAAATCCCATTATATCCAAATTTCAAACAAGCAACAAATAATTTTTTATCTAAAATATTGCCAGAATTGAAAGAGACACGTGTACCCCAATGTTCATCACAGCACGGTTTATCATAGCCAGGACATGGAAACAACCTAGATGTCCATCAGCAGATGAATAGATAAGAAAGCTGTGGTACATATACACAATGGAGTATTACTCAGCCATTTAAAAAAATACATTTGAATCAGTTCTAATGAGGTGGATGAAACTAGAGCTGATTATACAGAGTGAAGTAAGCCAAAAGAAAAACACCAATACAGTATACTAATGCATATATATGGAATTTAGAAAGATGGTAATGATAACCCTGTATGCAAGACAGCAAAAGAGACACAGATATATAGAACAGTCTTTTGGACTCTGTGGGAGAGGGAGAGGGTGGGATGATTTGGGAGTGACATTGAAACATGTATAATATCATATAAGAAACAAATCGCCAGTCTAGGTTTGATGCAGGATATGGGATGCTTGGGGCTGGTGCACTGGGATGACCCAGAGGGATGGTATGGGGAGGGAGGTGGGAGGGGGTTCAGGATTGGGAACACATGTACACCTGTGATGGATTCATGTTGATGTATGGCAAAACCAATACAATACTGTAAAGTAAAATATAAATAAATAAATAATTTTTTAAAAAGAAAAGCAAAAATAAGATAAAATAAAATATTGCATGGGGCATAATTCTAATTAAAAATTTACCTTTTAAACTTGAAGTTCAAATTTAATTAAGCACACTATTTTTACATGCTAAAACCAGCAATCCTAAAGACAGAGGACAGCAAAGAATCTTCTGGGAATTCTGAGTCTTTTGAGGTCTTTCCACCCTTACTAATAAGACTTAACAAATACGATGCAAACAGAATAGATACAAAAATATTATCCCTACAGAGAAAACATCTGAAAGTGAGCTAGCCTCCATTACAATCTGTGATTATAGGTATGACTTTGCAAGAAAATTATGTGATACGGAAGATATGGACATTTTTCATTTTTTTAACTGATATTGGAGAGGAATGGGAAGCAAATTCACCTCCACAACTTCGTAAAGAAAAAGCAGCATGGTTACTCTAGTTTAAATTAAGTCAGATTGGATCCGTTCAGTTCAGTTCAGTTACTCAGTCATGTCCGACTTTTCACAACCCCAAGGACCACAGCACACCAGGCCTCCATTTCCATCATCAACTCCTGGAGTCTGCTCAAACTCATGTCCATTGAGTTGGTGATGCCATCCAACCATCTCATCCTCTGTTGTCCCTTTCTCAAACCACCCTCAATCTTTCCCAGCACCAGGGTCTTTTCAAATGAGTCAGCTCTTCGCATCAGGTGGCCAAAGTATTGAAATTTCAGCTTCAACATCAGTCCTTCCATTGAACATCCAGGACTGACCTCCTTTAGGATGGACTGGTTGGATCTCCTTGCAGTCCAAGGGACTCTCCAGAGTCTTCTCCAACACCATAGTTCAAAAGCATCAATTCTTCCATGCTCAGCTTTCTTCACAGTCCAACTCTCACATCCATACATGACCACTGGAAAAACCATAGTCTTGACTAGACAGACCTTTGTTGGCAAAGTAATGTCTCTGCTTTTGAATATGCTGTCTAGGTTGGTCATAACTTTCCTTCCAAGGAGTAAGCATCTTTTAATTTCATGGCTGCAATCACCATCTACAGTGATTTTGGAGCTCCCAAACATAAAGTCAGCCACTGTTTCCACTGTTTCCCCATCTCTTTCCTATGAAGTGATGGGACCAGATGCCATGATCTTCGTTTTCTGAATGCTGAGCTTTAAGCCAACTTTTTCACTCTTCTCTTTCACTTTCATCAAGAGGTTCTTTTGTTCTTCTTCACTTTCTGCCAGAAGGGTGGTGTCATCTGCATATCTGAGGTTACTGATATTTCTCCTGGCAATCTTGATTCCAGCTTGTGCTTCCTCCAGCCCAGCGTTTCTCATGATGTACTCTGCATATAAGTTAAATAAGCAGGGTGACAATATACAGCCTTGACATAATTCTTTTCCTATTTGGAATCAGTCTGTTGGCCCATGTCCAGTTCTAACTGTTGCTCCCTGACCTGCATACAGGTTTCTCAAGAGGCAGGTCAGGTGCTCTGGTATTCCCATCTCTCTCAGAATTTTCCACAGGTTATTGTGATCCACACAGTCAAAGGCTTTGGCATAGTCAATAAAGCAGAAATAGATGTTTTTCTGGAACTCTCTTGTTTTTTAAGTGATCCAGCAGATGTTGGCAATTTAATCTCTGGTTCCTCTGCCTTTTCTAAAACCAGCTTGAACATCTGGAAGTTCACGGTTCATGTATTGCTGAAGCCTGGCTTGGAGAATTTTGAGCATTGCTTTACTAGTGTGTGAAATGAGTGCAATTGTGCGGTAGTTTGAGCATTCTTTGGCATTGCCTTTCTTTGGGATTGGAATGAAAACTGACCTTTTCCAGTCCTGTAGCCACTGCTGAGTTTTCCAAGTTTGCTGCCATATTGAGTGCAGCACTTTCACAGCATCATCTTTAGAGATTTGAAATAGCTCAGATTGGATGGTTTTTATCATTTGTTCTATGCACACTCTGAGAGTCCCTTGGACTGCAAGGAGATCAAACAAATCAATCTTAAAGGAAATCAACCCTGAATACTCATTGGAAGGACTGATGCTGAAGCTGAAGCTCCAATACTCTGGCCACCTGATGCAAACAGCTGACTCACTGGAAAGGCCCCTGATGCTGGGAAAGATTGAAGACAGAAGGATAAGAGGATTACAGAGGATGAGATGGTTGGATGGAATCACCAATGCAATGAACATGAACTTGGGCAAAGTTCAGGAGATGGAAGGGAACAGGGAGGCCTGGTGTGCTGCAGTCCATGGGGTCGCAAAGAGGCAAACACAACTTGGCAACTGAACAGCATGCACAGCTTTGCCCTTCTCTTTAAAAATACTTAGAGTTATCATTACCATCTTACTAAATGCCATATATATGAATGGCAATTACACCTCTCCCTAAGAAGGCTGTTCATAAGATTATTGTCTGAAAATGACTCTCCCTCAGAGAAATGATTACAGATATATTAATAATATAGTGAGGTGAGTTCATTTAGACTGGAGGATGTAGTCTCTCTCAGGCTCATCCATTATGTCACTATATCCTCATGACAATTCTACAGAGTATGTGGGACTGCTTCCTTGTTACACAGATGATAAAATCAAGGCAGCTATAAGTAACTCTCTTCTGTAGCCAGATTCCATCATAACTGGTAGGAGCAGGAGTGATTCCCATCTGTGTGAGCCTTTGGCATACATAAAACACTTAAGGGCCCTTATTTTAGAAAAATGACACATTATGAGGAGACATTTCTTATGCCCTTAAGAGAATCTTGGCAAAGGCCTGCACAAGTAAGGATCCCTCATGTTTCAGCTTCATGAGCTCCCCGGTAAATTTACCTCTGGTTGAGAAGGGAGTCAATATGACTCCAGCCTGCAATCTCAATAGTGAAGGTAAACGCCACAGAGAGGTCATCTCATTTTTCCCTAGTTATGGCACAAGAGAATGTAAGTTTATAAATTTTGGTATAATCCAACAAGCAATAGGCATCAGACTGGAGGGGAAAGTCATCTCTGGACAAAGGCTATGTGCAAAAAGGACAAGTGAAAGTTGACTACACTTTTGTCCTACTCTTCTCTTTTAGGTGGCTGATAGAATCTGCTCGGTGGTTGATTACCATAGACAAACCCAAAAAGGGCTTAAAGGAACTTCAAAAAGCAGCCCACAGAAATGGAAGGAAGAATACTGGAGATACCCTAACCATGGAGGTGAGGAGGCTGGGAGTTGGTTACAGAATGCAAGAAAAACATATATGTTATTCTTTATATTATTTATGTGTCATATATATCATTCATATCCATAAGAGGAAGGGAAAGCAAGATCACAGTGGTGGTTATGAGGCTTCTTACCTCACTGTCCTATTTCTCAATGAGTATCAGTGTCGTTTGTGTTGGCATTGGCAGAGAACACGTTGCTGCTAAAAGTAGACACAGATGTTTTACTTAACAGAGGAAAATATCACTAATTATTAACAAGTGGAAAGACTGAGCATTGGCCACACATTAACTTGGTAAGAGAAAGTAACCAAAACTAATTTATTCTTTCCAGTTCAATGTTTTGATAGCCTTTTTTCAGGGCAACAAGACCAGAAGGAAGGTTCCACGACTGTGCAAAATAGAGCATATGGAACTTCATATTTCTGTTCATTCACTCACAAACACTTTGATCCATGAAATCTGCTGAATGCTTACCTATGGCAAGTTTGGTTCTATCCCTGGAAATATGACAGTGAACACAACAATACAAATCTCTGTTTTGTGAAATTGACAGTCAACTTACCACAAGTCTCAAGGGTAAAACTGAATAGGTATGCCTCAAAGAAGTGATTTTCTTTTTTATTTTCCTTCCTAGGTAAGTAAAACATTGTAGACCATTAAGTGATTCACTCATCATATCATGCACATACATAAAATACTTATCAAAAGATTACAGTGTGTGAGACATGTTACTTGGTCATAAATAACAGAATAAGCCAGGATTCCAGCCTTCCAGAATCTTTCATATAGATATGAGGGGGAAACTAACAGGTATTTTTAAGTCTAAATATTGCAATGACAGGGGATAGAAAGATTTCTATTGAAGACCCTGAAAAAAGAGTCTACCTTCATTTTATTGGAAAAAATAATAATTAGCTGGTTCAGGAAGAGAAATGCAACATTTTTGGAAGCATATTCAATGACATATCTAATGAAAATTTTTATACTCCCCAAAGAATGCAGAGGCTCTTTTTAAAAGAGATTTGAATAAGGAGAAACAAAATGCTTCTGAGAGTTAAGATTCTACTGAAGATGGGGGAAAGTAATCAAAGGATGCTCTGTTGTGTCTGACTCTTTGCAATTCCATGGACTGAAGCCTGTCAGGTTCCTCTGTCCATGAGCTATTCCTGGAAAGAATACCAGAGTGGGTTGCCATTTCCTTCTCCAGTGGATCTTCCTGACCCAGGGATTGAAGCTGTGTCTCTTACATCTCCTGCTTTAGCAGGTGGGTTCTTTACCACTGAGCCACCTGGGAAGAAATCAAAATTTCTCCCATAATGAAGTCATTACACAGGGATAATACCCCTGAGGGTCCTTGATATGATGGAGAATGTTGGTACACACTTCTGAAATAAAAAGAAAACCTCTAAATTGGTATTGACCTATGGTTCTTTTAAAACTGCATTGATATAACCCTATCTCATACAAAATTAAATTGTCCTAACTTACTTCTGAGGAACTATCTTTATATTCAAGCCCAAATCTAACATTTTGCCTACCAGTTTGGTCCAGTACAGAGAATGAAAGATTTGATCTTACAAGGGCCAGGCACAAAACAAAAACAAGTGATACAATCAGGAAGTAAGACACGAATAAAGCATTATCAAAGTGAAAGGCAGCTGACAATCACCTCAGTGCCAGGGGAAGAAAGGGAGTTTTGCACAAGAGGAACAACTGAAACTTGGTTTACAAAATGGATTCACTACATGAATGACTACTCAATATCGTTTAATTTTATTTTTTTATTTTGTAAAGATAATTTAGAAATTTGTGGTCTTAATCTTGTTTTAACTTCATCTGATGAATTGCCTGACACACCCACTTCAATCATAACTTAAATTTGTTCCACTTATATCCACTCAAATATCATTTTATCTTTTAACAAGAGTATAATTGTTTTACAATATTGTGTTAGTTTCTGCTGTACAATGAAGTGAATCAGCTATATGTATACATATATACCCTCCCTCTTGGGCCTCCCTCCCGCCTTCCATCCACTCATCTAGATCATCACAGGCACCCTGTGCTATGCAGCTATCTATTTTATACATGGTAGTGTATATATCTCAATCCTAATCTCCCAATTCATCCACCCTCCCCTTCCTCTACTGTGTACATATGTCTCTCTTCTACATCTGCATCTGTATTCCTGCACTGCAAAGAAATTTATCTGTACCATTTTTCTATATTTCACATATATGCATTATTGATTACTCCAGTCTTGAATGTCTGACAGCCCAGTATATAACACATCTCTTTTCCCCAAAACACATACAACTTAGGTACAATTTTAAGATCACAAAAAGATAGAAAGCAAAATCTTTGTTTTTCACTCCAGTGAAAATTGGAATAATAGATGTGACTTTAAATATCTAGCAGCAGAGTATCATCAGCAAGATGAAGGGCTAGGAGAGGCCAACACTTGTCTCCCCCTTAAAAACGATAAATAAACAGCTTGTTGTTGCTGTTTAGCCACTAAGTTGTGTATAACTCTTCTGCAACCCCATGGACTATAGCCCACCAGGCCCCTCTGTCTGTCTATAGGTTTCCCAGGAAACAATGCTGGAATGGGTTGCCATTTTCTTCTCCAGGGGATCTTCCTGACCCACACTCCCTGCATTGACGGGCAGATTCTTTACACTGAGCCACCAGGGAAGCCCAAAATAAACAACTACCAACTGAAAAAAACAGCTCTGGAAAAGGCTGGAAAACAAAGATGGTGTGACCATTCACCTAGAGCCAGACATCCTGGAATGTGAAGTCAAGTGGGCCTTAGAAAGAATCACTATGAACAAAGCTAGTGGAGGTGATGGGATTCCAGTTGAGCTATTTCAAATCCTGAAAGATGACGCTGTGAAAGTGCTGCACTCAATATGGCAGCAAATTTGGAAAACTCAGCAGCGGCCACAGGACTGGAAAAGGTCAGTTTCACTCCAATCCCAAAGAAAGGCAATCCCAAAGAATGCTCAAACTACCACACAATTGCACTCATCTCACACGCTAATAAAACAATGCTCAAAATTCTCCAAGCCAGGCTTCAGCAATACGTGAACCGTGAACTTCCTGATGTTCCAGCTGGTTTTAGAAAAGGCAGAGGAACAAGAGATCAAATTGCCAACATCCACTGGATCATGGAAAAAGCAAGAAAGTTCCAGAAAAACATGTATTTCTGCTTTATTGATTATGCCAAAGCCTTTGACTATGTGGATCACAAACTGTGGAAAATTCTGAAAGAGATGGGAATACAGACCACCTGACCTGCCTCTTGAGAAACCTATATGCAGGTCAGGAAGCAACAGTTAGAACTGGACATGGAACAACAGACTGGTTCCAAATAGTAAAAGGAGTATGTCAAGGCTGTATATTGTCACCCTGCTTATTTAACTTTTATGCAGAGTACATCACGAGAAACGCTGGGCTGGAGGAAGCACAAGCTGGAATCAAGATTGCCGGGAGAAATATCAATAACCTCAGATATGCAGATGACACCATCCTTATGGCAGAAAGTGAAGAGGAACTAAAAAGCGTCTTGATGAAAGTGAAAGAAGAGAGTGAAAAAGTTGGCTTAAAGCTCAACATTCAGAAAACGAAGATCATGGCATCTGGTCCCATCACCATGGGAAATAGATGGGGAAACAGTGGAAACAGTGGCTGCCTTTATTTTGGTGGGGGGCGGGGCAGGCTCCAAAATCACTGTAGATGGTGATTGCAGCCATGAAATTAAAAGATGCTTACTCCTTGGAAGGAAAGTTATGACCAACCTAGATAGCATATTCAAAAGCAGAGACATTACTTTGCCAACAAAGGTCCGTCTAGTCAAGGCTATAGGTTTTCCTGTGGTCATGTATGGATGTGAGAGTTGGACTGTGAAGAAAGCTGAGCACCAAAGAATTGAAGCTTCTGAATTGTGGTGTTCGAGAAGACTGGAGAGTCCCTTGGACTGCAAGGAGATCCAACAAGTCCATCCTAAAGGAGATCAACCCTGGGTGTTCTTTGGAAGAAATGATGCTAAAGCTGAAACTCCAATACTTTGGCCACCTCATGTGAAGAGTTGACTCATTGGAAAAGACTCTGATGCTGAAGGGACTCGGGGCAGGAGGAAAAGGGGATAACAGAGGATGAGATGGTTGAATGGCATCACCAATTCAATGGACATGAGTTTAAGTGATCTCTGGGAGTTGGTGATGGACAGGGAGGCCTGGCATGTTGCAATTCATGAGGTCAAAAATAGTCGGACAGGACTGAGCAACTGAGTTGTCTGACTGGCAAGAACATAACAGCAGAAACACAAAAGTCAAAAGGATATCTGCATAGAAGAAGTGCAGGAAACATTTTAGCTGCATCACCCCGTGCTCCAATCCAGAGTAGCTTGGTGACAGGAGGAGTCCCCGTGCAGGGATCTTACCCTATGAGGAAATGGAGAGCAGGATACTTCTGCAAGCCTCAACCCTCATGGACTTTTACAGACTTTGCTTCTGAGGACTCACATAGGCTTCACCTATGCTGATCAGATGTCAGAGATACCTGGAGTCCTAGATACTGTGTTTCTTCTCCAAGGCTGGCACTGTCACTGTGGTGAGACCTTTCCCCAGGAACCCCAGTCACTGTTGTGTCCAGCTCTCTGTGATCAAGATTCCACAGAATTAAATATCCTTTCATGACGTAAATTCTCAAAAAATCAGGTATAAAGACGATGTACCTAAATATGATAAAGGCCATATAGGACAAACCCATAGCTAACATCTACTCAATGGTGAAAAGTTAAAAGCCTTTCTTTAAGATCAAGAACAAGACAAAGATGCCCACACTCATCATTTCTATTCAACATAGTTTGAAATCCTCACCATAATAATTAGGCAAAAAATAAATAAATAAAGCCATCCAGGTCAGAAAGGAAGAAATAAAATCAATTCTGCTTGCAAATGATATGATCTTATGTACAGTGTTGACATGAAACAGACTGCTTGATATTTCTCCAGTAAAGATGGTTTTATTCAGGATGAATAGAGAATTGCATTTCAGGGCTTACAACCATAGTGAGCCATATGCAAGCTGTGCATGGCAAGGGAAAGAAAACACCTTTATAGGTAGGAAAAAGCAGTTAGGAAATCTTTTATAGTTAACAGAGAGTCCATAGCTTCATTGGTTTGTCCTTGCCAGGAAAGAAAAGGAGTCTTTCTTCTTCCTGTTGGGCTCTACTACTATCACAAGACATAGAAGCCCCCCCTTCTAATCTCTTGATTCTATCTAATTGAAGTTTCTGTTTATTAAGTTTATACAATAGAAAATCCTAACAATTCCATATAAAAAGCCTGTTAGAACTGATAAGCAAATTCAGTAAAGTTGAAGGATAAAATATCAATATTAAAAATTAATTATATTTCTATACACTAACAACCAACTATATGAAAGAGAAATTAGGAAAGCAAACCCATTTACAATAGTAAAAAAACAATAAAATATTTAGGAATAATTTAAGCAAGGAGGTGAATATTTTCTGTATACAGAAAACTATAAAATATTAACGAAAGAAACTGAAGATAAAAATAAATGGAAAGATATTCCATTATTGGATTGGAGTAATTAATATTATGAAAGATTCATACTATCCCAAGTAATATACAATCTCTCCCCAAGCAATCTCTATCAAAATTCAAATGCGTTTCTCTTTGAAGTAGAAAAAACTATCCTAAAACTTGTGCGGTACCACAAAAGACCCTGAATAGCCAAAGCAATCCTAAAAAAGAAGAACAAAGCTGGAGGTGTCACACATCCTGATTTCAAACTATATCACAAAATTGTAATAATCAAAACAGTATGGTGCTGGCATAAAAACAGGCACAAAGGATGGTGGATCAGATAGAGAGCCCAGATACAAACCCATACATAAATGTTCAACAAGATTTTAATAAGGGAACACACAATGAGGAAAGAATAATGTCTCCAATAAATAGTATTGGGGAAATTGGATATTCATATGAAAAAGAATGAAACTGAGTCCCAGTCTTACACAACTCATAAAAATTAACTTCAAATAAATTAAAGATTTAAAGGTAAATCCTAAAAGCAAAAATTCCAAGGGAACATTTCATGCAAAGATGGGCTCAATAAAGGACAGAAGTGGTGGGGACCTAACAGAAGAAGAAGATATTAAGAAGAGGTGGCAAGAATACACAGGAGAACTACATAAAAGATCTTCATGACCCAGATAACCACAATGGTGTGATAACTCACCTAGAGCCAGACATCCTGGAATGTGAAATCAAGCGGGCTTTAGGAAGTATCACTACGAACAAAGCTAGTGAAGGTGATGAAATTCCCGTTGAGCTATTTCAAATCCTGAAAGATGATGCTGTGAAAGTGCTGCACTCAATATGGCAGCAAATTTGGAAAACTCAGCAGTGGCCACAGGACTGGAAAAGGTCAGTTTTCATTTCAGTCCAAAGAAAGGCAATGCCAAAGAATGCTCAAACTACCACATAATTTCACTCATCTCACACGCTAATAAAGCAATGCTCAAAATTCTCAGGCTTCAGCAATACGTGAACCGTGAACTTCCTGATGTTCAAGCTGGTTTTAGAAAAGGCAGAGGAACCAGAGATCAAATTGCCAACATCCACTGGATCATGGAAAAAGCAAGAGAGTTCCAGAAAAACATCTATTTCTGCTTTCTTGACTATGCCAAAGCCTTTGACTGTGTGGATCATAATAAACTGTGGAAAATTCTGAAAGAGGTGGGAATACCAGAGCACCTGACCTGCCTCTTGAGAAACCTGTATGCAGGTCAGGAAGCAACAGTTAGAACTGGACATGGAATAACAGACTGGTTCCAAATAGGAAAAGGAGTACATCAAGGCTGTATATTGTCACCCTGCTTATTTAACTTATGTGCAGAGTACATTATGAGAAACACTGGGCTGGAGGAAGCACAAGCTGGAATCAAGATTGCCAGGAGAACTATCAATAACCTCAGATATGCAGATGACATCACCCTTATGGTGGAAAGTGAAGAAGAACTAAAGGGCCTCTTGGTGAAAGTGAAAGAGGAGAGTGAAAATGTTAAAGCTCAACATTCAGAAAACTAAAATCATGGTATCCGGTCCGATCACTTCAAGGCAAACACATGGGGAAACAATGGAAACAGTGTCAGACTTTATTTTGGGGGGCTCCAAAATCACTGCAGATGGTAACTGCAGCCATGAAAGTAAAAGACGCTTACTCCTTGGAAGGAAAGTTATGACAAACCTAGACAGCCTATTTAAAAGGAGAGATATCACTGTGTCAACAAAGGTCCGTCTCGTCAAGGCTATGGTTTTTCCAATAATTATTGTATGGATGTGAGAGTTGGACTATAAAGAAAGCTGAGTGCTGAAGAATTGATGCCTTTGAACTGTGGTGTTGGAGAAGACTCTTGAGAGTCCCATGGACTGCAAGGAGATACAACTAGTCCATCCTAAAGGAGATCAGTCCTGGATGTTCAATGGAAGGACTGATGTTGAAGCTGAAACTCCAGTACTTTGGCCACCTGATGCAAAGAGCTGACTCATTTGAAAAGACCCTGATGCTGGGAAAGATTGAGGGCGGGAGGAGAAGGGGACAACAGAGGATGAGATGGTTGGATGGCATCACTGACTCAATGGACATGGGTTTGGGTGGACTCCAGGAGTTGGTGATGGACAGGGAGGCCTGGTGTGTTGCGGTTCATGGGGTCGCGAAGAGTCGGACACAACTGAACGACTGTACTGAACTGAACTGAAAAGCATAAAACTCCTAGCAGGGAGAGGTGGTGGAAACAGGAAAAGAGCTTCTTGACATGAGTCTTGGCAATGTTTCTTGAATAAGACATCAAAAGCATAAGCAACAAAAGTAAAAATGAAAAGGTAGGACTGCATCAAACTAAAGAGCCTCTGCACAGCTGAGAAAACAATGAATTGAAAAGGCAGTTTACAACTTGGGAGAAATTAATGTATGGCAAAACCACTACAATATTGTAATTAGCCTCCAATTGAAATAAATTTATATTTAAAAAAATAATTTTCAAACCATATATCTGATTAAGGGTTAATATTAAAAATATATAAAGAAAGTGTTAATTTTCTCAAAAGAGAAAATAATTCAATTTTAAATGAGCAAATGATCTGAATAGCCATTTTTCTAAAGAAGAAACAAATGGCCAATAGGTATGTGAAAAGGTGCTCAGCATAATTTAGGGACATGCAAACTAAAACCCAATGAAGTATTATCTCACACCTATTGTCAAAAAGATAAAAGATAACAAATGTTCACAAGGATGTTGAAAAAGGACAACCTTACACACATTGTTGATGGGAATGTAAATTGGTACAGCCATTGTGGCAAATGCTATGGTAGTTTCTCAAAAAATTAAAAACTGAACTACCATATGACCCAGCAATTCTACTTCTGGGTGCATATCCAAAGGAAATGAAACCAGTATCTTGAAGGGAAATCTGCACATCCATATTAATTTAGCAATTTTCAGAATAGACAAAATTAAGAAATAGTCTAGACATCCTTCAAAAGTTAAATGAGTAAAGAAAGTGTGAGAGACACAGACATATGCAATGGAATATTATTCTGACTTTTAAAAATATAAGGAGATCTTCCCATTTGCAGCAATATGGATTAACCTGGAGGGCATTATGCTAAGGGAAATAAGCAAGAGAAATATTTTATTATATTATTTACATGTGCAATCTTGAAAAAAGAACAGTTTCTTAGAAACACAGAACAGAATAGTGGTTGCAAGGGGCTGGAGAAAAGGAGAAATGGGGAGACATAGGTCAAAATGTAAAAACCTTCAGATATAAGTCTGGGAAACTAATGTACAGCATGGTGACTATAGTTAATGATAATGGTATCCAATGAATGCTTCCCTGGTAGCTCAGACGGTAAATAATCTACCTGCAATGCAAGAGACCTGGGTTTGATCCCTGGGGTGGGAAGATCCCCAGGAGAAGGGAATGGCTGCCCACTCCAGTATTCTTGCCTGGAGAATGCCATAGATGAGCCTGGTGGGCTACAGCCCATGGGATTGCAAACAGTCAGACACAACTAGTGACTAATACACTTACATCCTATGAATGAATAAAGATGTGGTATATACACAATGGAATATTGGCCAAAAGAAATGAAATATTGTCATTTGTAGCAACATGTATGGACTCTGAAAATAGCTTACTAAATGAAGTAACTCAGAGAAAAACAAATTACTTATCACTTATACATGAATTCTTAAAAAAAAAAATATGATACAAATGAATCTATTTACAAAACAGATTCACAGACATAGAAAACAAACTTATGGTTACCAAAGGGGAAAGGTGAGGTGGGGGGTATAAATTATGAGCATAGAATTAATAAATACACACTATTATATATGGGCTCCCCTGATGACGCAGGCAGTAAAAACTCTGCCTGCAATGCAGGAAACCTGGGTTAGATCTCTGGGTCGGGAAGATCTCCTGGAGAAGGGAGTGGCAACCCACTCCAGTGTTCTTGCCTAGAGAATCCCATGAGCAGAGGAGCCTGGTAGACTACAGTCCATGGCGTTTCAAAGAGTCAGACACAAACTGAGCAACTAACACTAACAGTAATATATATGAAATAGGTAATCAGCAAGGGTTTACTGTATACTTTATAACACAGGGAATAATATTAAGTGTTTTATAATAACCCATAATAAAAAGCAAAACCCATATAAAAACCTGAAAATTTTTATACATATGATTATATGCATAATATATGTATGGATCACTTTGCTGTAAGTCCAAAACTAACACGATACTATAAATCAATTGCATTTCAATTAAAATTAATAAATAAAAAATTTTACTTAATAAGTTAATAAGGATCTCAGCCGTACTAGATGTAAACTGATAGGCACATTTGTGACTACAAATCTCTGTGAGAAAGGCATTATTTTTTATTCTCCTAATATCCTAATCCTGATTCTCTGATTTATTTATCTGCTTATTCTTCTTTTGAATGACGAGACACTGAGGCTAAAAGATATTCAGTTCACTTCTCAAGGTACATACCTGGAAAATAGCAGAGCCATTGTATAACACCAGGTAATAAAGTGTGGGCATAAAATATACTACTCCAAGATCTCCTCTGATTTTGTCCTTTGATTTAATGCCAGGCATTTCATTCATGAAGGCACAACATGCTAGGATTTCCCTTAAAGAGGCTGACTCGTAGACCAAAGTTAAGGCTGTCACAAGAATTAGTCTCCTTCCTGAAAAAAAACGTTTTTTCTACCAAGAGCAGCCAACTGAGGACCAAGCTCAGTTTCCAGACTTTCAGGCCTCTCTCATAAAAATGAAGCTTTGGATCTAAATTTAAGTAACTCTTCCTTTAATGCCTTCCTGACCTAAATCTACCATCTTGACACCCCTTTTTATTCCCAAAAGGCAAATTGAGTCTCTTGTCAAAATGCCATTGCCACTGTACAGTTTCCCTTTAACTCCATGATTCTCCATTCATAACACTGTACACCTGTCATTACATATTCAGTGTCTATATTTTCCAGTAGGAACAAAGGGAAGTCATCTACCTGGTCCTCTGTTGGGAACCTCACAAAGCCTACAATTGTGCGACCACTGAACAGTTTGTTTTCTTGAAGGTCCTGAGATCTGCCATGCAGGAGGAGCTGGAGGCAGCACAGACCAAACCTTCTGTGTTTGACTTGTTCCGCACACCCAACCTGCGTAAAAGGATCTGCCTCCTGTCCTTTGTGAGGTGGGCTTCACACAGTACCTGAGGGATGTTAAAATAGTGGAGATGTGATTGTATTTGTTATTTCAACATCTATAACATGCTAGAGGGACAGATTTGAGACAAAGTATGAGGAAGTTAAGAATATGGTTGATATGTTTGGTAAAAGGGAAAAGGTTATGAAAAGGCAAGCAAAGAAGTAATTATACAATGATTAGTTCTGTTTGTCATACACCCTACCAGGCTCATCACTACAGATGCTGAGAATGTCAATCATGGCACATGATTGGCTATAAGTTTCTTGGCTATAAGTTTCTTCACTTGTTCTAATTTTAATTAAAGTAAAACTACAAATAGTAAAATGAACAAATAGATGCTATTCAATGAATAATTCCATATATAGATAGCTGTCACCCAGATCAAGGTATAGAAAAAAAGCTAAAATTTTAGAAGGCTCTATCATATCTCCTCTACAGCAAAACTCTCTCCCCGAAAGTGTAATAATATTTATGACCTCCATCATCATTCAATCATTTTATGATAATTTTAAAGTGATAGTCTTGCAAGAAAATATTTCACAAAATAGACCATTCCTTAAGAGTTTATCGTCAACCACTGCCTGTCTGGGCCAATATTATTGCAATTGGTAGGGCCTGTAGTCTAAACTTATGTGTCTTTCACCTTTGTTCACCACAGATTTGCAAACGTGCTGACCCATTTTGGCCTGACTCTCCACCTTCAGCACTTGGGGAGCAATATTTTCTTGTTCCAGATTCTCTTTGGCATAGTCACCATCCCAGCCAATTACGCCGCTCTTTTGGCACTGAATCACCTGGGCCGTCGAATAACCCAGATGCTCTTCATATTTCTGCTGGCAGTCTCCACTCTAACCATCACTTGTGTGCCTGAAGGTAAGAAAAGGCCAAATATTCAAGCAAGAAAATGTCTTCCCCGTCCTCATTTCTCATGAATTGTACTGGTCACACCTATTTCAAGCAAGAAGAAGATGGAGATTGGGTTCTAACAATTCCCCAAAACCAATCCGGAGTTTTAGTACACGTCCATGCTAAATCACTTCAGTCTTGTCTGACTATTTGTGACCCTATGGACTGTGGCCCACCAGGATCCTCTGTCCATGGGATTCTCTAGGCAAGAATATTGGAGTGGGTTGCAGTGCCCTCCTCTAGGGGATCTTCCTGATTCAGGGTTTGAACCTGCGTTTCCTGCCTCTCCCACATTGACAGGCAGGTTCTTTACCACTGGTGCCACCTAGGAAGCCACAGGTGTTTTAGTACATATTCTGCTATTAAGTTGCTGGGAAAAGAGCCAAAGATCCGTCAAGGTTGGCTCTGATATAACGTCCAAGAAGTATCTGGAAACTGGTACCATGTATTACTGGCAGTTTCTCTAAAATAGCATTTGATCACTTGGCTTTGCTTAGTCACGCTTCCTTTGGGTGTTTGCTTGCTTGCTTGTTTTTGGCCATGTAGTGCAGCATGCAGGGATCTTAGCTCCCTGACCAGGGAACAAACCCAGGCCCCCTGCAGTGGAAGTGCGGAGTCTTAACTACTGGATGGCCAGGGAAGTCCTGCCTTTTTATAGTAAGTATGAAGGGTCTAGGAGCTTCGCTGGTGCCTCAGCAGTAAAGAATCTCCTTGCAATGCAGGAGACGCGGGTTCAGTCCCTAGGTTGGGAAGATCTCCAGGAGAAGGAAATAGCAACCTACTCCAGTATTCTTGCCTGGAGACCCCCATGGAGCCTGGCACACTACTGTCCATGAGATCTCAAAGAGTTGGACACGACTTAGCGACTAAACAACGGCAACCTGGAGGGTCTAGACCTTGTAACCGCGTGTCATGCAAGGACACAATACTCTCACTTCCTCTCTTCAGGCTCTCTCTCTCTTTTTTTTTTTTTAATCAACTTATTTATCTCAATTGGAGGATAATTACTTTACAATTTTGTGATGGTTTTTGCCATACATCAATATGAATCAGCCTCAAGTATACATGTGTCCCCATTTCTGAACCCCCCCCCAACTTCCACCTCCCTCTCTACCCCATCCCTCTGGGTTGTCCCAGAGCACCGGCTTTGAGTGCCCTGCTTCATGCAGTGAACCATGACATTTTATTCCATGATTCTGTCTCCAACTCTGGTTTGGGGTGTGGTCTTGACCTCAAGAAAACAAGAATTTCTTATCTTCAGGCAGAGAAGAAATATCCATTAGGAACAAGTTACTGTAGTTAAGGGCCCCTCTTAGAATCAATTTCACTGAATTAAGCAATCATGTGTAATAAATAGGGGAACCCAGATGGTCACCATGCTTCACCTGACTCCCAGTGTGCAGCTATATATTTTACATGATACTTGATTAGAAGGTTCCACTCCTCATCTTTTTATTATTATTATTATTGTTGTTGGAACATACTTGTTTTATACTGTGTTAGTTTCTGCTGTACAAAAAAAGTGAGTCAGCTATATGTATACAGAGATCCCCTCCTTTTTTGTAGCTCCCTCCTACACACCCCCACCCCACCCATCTACCTCATCACAGAGCACTGAGCTGAGTCTCCTGTGCTATACAGCAACTTCTCATTAGCTAGCTATTTTACACCTGGTAGTATATGTATGTTAATCCTAGATTCCACACATATGCATTAATATACAGTACTTGTTTTTCTCTTTCTGACTAACTTCACTCTGTATGACAGACTCTAGGATCAGCTACATCACTACAAACGGTCCAACTTCATTCCTTTTTATGGCTGAATAATATCCCCTTGTATATATGTACCACCTCTTCTTTATCCATTCATTTGTCTGCTGATGTACATTTAGGTTGCTTTTATGTTCTAGCTATTGTAAACAGTGCTGCAATCAAATTGGAGTAGATGTGCTTTTAGAATTATGGTTTTCTCGGGATATATGCCCAGTAGTGGGATTACCGGGTCATATGGTAGCTCTGATTTTAGCCTTGCTCCTCTCTTCATCTTGAACAGCATCAGCAGAGCAAGCTTGCTGCCTTGCAATCAGCGTCACTCCAGTGTTGCAATATTCTTGTGAGATTTTCTGTAACTGGGTGGAAACTGACTGAACCTTGCCTTCAGTGTTTCCTGAAGGCTAGCATTCTTTCCCTTGTGAAGGTCCTTACTCCTGATTTTCTAACATTATTTAAATCTAGTTGCTCTTCAAATTGTTCATTAACATAGCAGCCCTGCCCTTTTATTATATTGTTCTGCAATATGAGTCCCTTGTAAATATTGCATATGCACCAATGTTTCAAACTCATGAGGATTTAAGTGATGATCATACCCCTCAGAAACTGCCAACAAGAGTTCTGCATTCTACCTCAAGGGTAGAGGAGACACAGAACAGAATTAGTGCCAGAGAACATCTGCTGGTCTCACTTTCTTTTTCCTCTTCTGCAAATCTCAGACATTCAAGGAGAATTGATGAAATAACTCAGACCCTTTTATTCATCATGAGTCATAAAAAGTAGATAAGTCACATTTCTCAGTCTATTAGACACTGCACATTTTCAACCCCTGTGCAGCTTCTCTACAATGCATACTTGCAAACACCTCCATTCAGATCTTCTTTACTTATAATTACAGGAATGCAATTGCTTCAGCTCAGATTTCATGAGCCTCACTGGTCTTTCTCTCTCCAGAAATGCAGGCCCTGCGTATGGCTTTGGCAGCTTTAGCAACAGGAGTTTCTTTTGCCACATTTGCCAGTAACTTTTGCCATGGAAGTGAACTAATTCCTACTGTGCTCAGGTATACTGAAATCTCATGGATACTCTTTCAGGATCAAAACAGACCTTTCTGAGTTAACTGATATTTATTGAAGGAAGAAGAGAAGATTGGTTAGTTATCAAAGCAATCAATTATAATTATAAAACACCAGCAATTTATAAGCAAATTTATTTAAAGCAGACTTTGTTAGGCACTGGGTGATGCCCTTAAATGCATCATCTTATATAGTCTTCTGAACTACACAAAGGATAGATGGCATGAGTAATGGTATATTTTAATGATCAAACTGTGTTTTAATGCACTTAATGTACTTGAATTTGAAAAAATCGCTTATGACTAACAGAAAATTTCAAAAGCAAGCATATGTCATCAGCCTTCTCTACTGCTATGCTATCTCCCATAATCAAAGCAAAATAACCAATCACAAATTATATTGTAGATTTGTACTTGACTTTCTTGTATTATTGTTTATACCCCAAGGGTAACATCTGTGGGAATCATGGGAATTGCTTCTAATACTGGGGCAGCCCTGGCTCCCCTCTTGATGATCCTAACTGTGTATTCCCCTCACCTGCCCTGGATCATCTACGGAGTCTTACCCATCCTCGCTGGTCTTGTTGTCCCACTCCTTCCTGAAACCAGGAATAAGCCTCTGCCTGATTCCATCCAGGATGTGGAAAATGAGTGAGTAAACCCTTTACATGTCCCTTGGGGGAGCTGTGCACTCAGAGTTTGTGATGAAGAGGGCAAAACGTGAATTGAGACACTGTCCCCCAAACAAGCTAAGATCTAAGCTATTTCCAGGTGATCCACACCTTTGGTTTAGCTACAATCTCATCCCTCCCCACACTGACCTCAGACTCCCCCAGGCTTCCTTGGATCACCCAGACCAACATCAGTATGCACCAGTAGGTTTAGTGGTGAAGAAGCCAAAATCAGATGCCCTGGTGTGACATACACATCTCTGAAGGTGTTTCACAAACAGGCACTGATTCAACCACCGGATTCTCATCCCTCAGACCCTGGCAGACCTCAGCCCAGTGAGGGCAGTAAGCTGTCTGAGACTGTTGGTGTCTGTAGGTCTGTGACCTGCCCAGGTCACTGAAGACCTGAGGGAGACCAAGAAGAAGACAAGAGCCCCTCCCCTCCCACAGACGGCAATGTATCTGGGGGGAAAGAGTCCTATTGTGTTGCCTGTGAGATTCGGACCAACTGACTTTCCCTGGAAATGAAATATTACAAAAAGAGAGAAGAAGAGCAGTAAATATTGGGATTTTAAAGTGATGACTGGGAAAGGATTCTAGGACTTTCTGTGTTCCATTTGCCTTTTCCAAAAACTTTTGACCAATGCAGTGGTTTCCAAAAGTGAAAGTAGAAACTATTGAAGCTGCCTTCCCAAAGTTTGCTCTGGGAGTTTGGTTTTTTTCTTCACAAGATTCATTCCAACTCTCAGGGCTGAGGTCACAGTTTTCACCCAAGCTGGTGAACAAGAGATTAGCTTATTCTAAAAAAATAAACATGTAGGGCATATAGGCTTCTTCCATGTCTTTGTATTGTTTGTGTTTGATTACTGGTTTATTTGTATCTGTCTAGGGAAAAAAGCTCAAGGAAAACAAAGCAGGAAGATACTTTCATGAAAGTGACGCAGTGTTAAGGGATTCCAGGAATGAACTGTTAACCAAAGAGGAAGAAAAAATTGGTGTCTTTCCTAAATATTAACAAAATGTGAAGAATAAATAAAACAAACAATATGATAAAAACATTGATGTATGGCAAAACCAATACAATATTATAAAGTAATTAACCTCCAATTAAAATAAATTCATATTTTAAAAAATAGATCCCATTTACTATTGTTGTATTAATTGCTAAATATTCAATACCTACAACCAATCATTGTAAAAGGTATAAAAGAAAATAGAATTATAAAAAAATATTTATATTAGAATGTTTATGTAATGGTAGAAACCTAGTATGCATCTAGATAGTAAAATTATTAGTCTTAAAAGCACTAATGTTTTTTGCAGTTACTTGCTAGAATAACTGGTAGAGGAATTACAATTTTAAAAAACCTATATTTTTTGAGATATTAAATCTTGTTCCAAATACATTTAGAAATTAATAGTAGACAAGACGATTCAGAAAAAGATGATTACAGAGTGGATTGAGCTGCTTGTTAAGTGGAGAAGCATGTGCAAATCTTTAATATTGTAAGCTATAATAGTAAACAAAAAAAATAGTAATAGCGGATGCATTTTCAAATAAAAAGAAATCCAGAAACAGACCATAGTATTTTAACATTTTATATATCATAATTTGGGTATAAGTCACTAGAGGAAATAGAGTATTGTGCAAAAAAAATAGCATTAACCATGTGGTTGCTGCTGCTGCTGCTGCTAAGTCACTTCAGTCGTGTCCGATTCTGTGCGACCACATAGATGGTAGCCCACCAGGCTCCTCCATCCCTGGGATTCTCCAGGCAAGAACACTGGAGTAGGTTGCCATTTCCTTCTCCAATGTATGAAAGTAAAATGTGAAAGTGAAGTCGCTCAGTCCTGTCCAACTCTTAGCAACCCCATAGAATGCAGCCTACCAGGCTCCTCCGCCCATGGGATTTTCCAGGCAAGAGTACTGAAGTGGGGTGCCATTGCCTTCTCCGAACCATGTGGTTAGAAGTTGCTAATAATTTGATCACATAGTAAACCAGAAAAATCTACCTGAATAAAGTTAAATGGAACAAATAAACAAGAGAGATGATTATACTGCTTTCTTTCTGTTTTGAATGACTTTTATCTCATTTTCTTACCTAATCGCTCCAGCTGGGACTTCCAGTACTATGTTGAATAGAAGTGTAAAGAGCGGACATTCTTGCTCTGTTCCTCGTATTAAAGGAAACACTTTCAGTTTCCCCTGTTGAGTACAATGTTAGCTGTGGGCTTCTCATAGATAGCCTTTAGTATGTTCAGGCAATTTCCTTCTATTCCTGTTTATTAGTGTTTTTATCACAAAACAGTGTTATTTTTGTGAAATTCTTTTCTGCATTCATTGAGACGATCATTTGATTTTTATCCCTCATTCTCTTAATGTGGCATGTCACATTATTGACCTGATGTGTTGAACCATCCTTACATAACAGGGGTAAATCCCATGTCATCATGATGTATAACCCTTTTAACAAGCTGTCAGATTATTTTCTAACATTTTGTTGGGAATCTTTGTGTCTACATTCATCAGGAATACTGGCCTATAACATTCTTTTCTTGTATTAATCGCATCTTTAGCTTTGGTATCAGGATAATGCTAGCCTCAAAATATTAATTTGGGAGTGTTCCCTCTTCTTCAGTTTCTGATAGAGTTTTGAGAACTTGTGTTAATTCTTTAAATGTCTGCTAGAATGCATCTGTGAAGCCATCTAGTCCCGAGCTTTTCTTTGTTATAACAAAGTGCGTATGTGCTCAGTCATGTCCGACTCTTTGCAACCCTTTGGCCTCTAGCCCTCCAGGCTCCTCTGTCCATGGGATTTTTCAGGCAAGAATACTGGAGCGGGAACTCTTCCAAGGGATCTTCCTGACCCAGGGATCTGACCCACGTCTCCTGAGTCTTCTATGTTGACAGGTGGATTCTTTACCAAGAAGCCATCCGAGAAGTCTGGCACCGAGGCTTGGGTGGTTCAGCTGGTAAGGAACCTGCCTGTCAATAGAGGAGATGCTGAAGGAAATCAGTCCTGAATATTCATTGGAAGGACTGATGCTTAAGCTGAAGCTTCAATACTTTGGCCACCTGATGTGAAGAACAGACTCACTGGAAAAGACCTTGACACTGGGAAAGACTGAAGGCAGGAGGAGAAGGGAATGACAGAGGATGAGATGGTTGGATGGGATCACTAATTCAATGAACATGAGTTTCAGCAAACTCTGAGAGATGGTGAAGGACAGGGAAGCCTGGTGTGTTGCAGTCCATGAGGTCACAAAGAGTAGGACAAGACTGAGCAACTGAACAACAACCACCCCATCCTGAAGCTATGCTATAGCCCAGCAAGAGCAGCCTCATCAGAACAAAAGGAGGTCCATCACCTTCTTTTTACAAGGGACTTATGAGTTACGTTTCAGGAACAAATCAAATATTAGAATAAAAGATACTCCCAGTGCTTAATCTCTCAGGAAATTAGAAAGCTTTGGGGTCAGGAGCCAGGTACAAAGACCAAAATATATACTTCTTACCATATCACAATATCATATTAAATCACAAAGAAAAATCAGTAATTTCTATGATGAAATATGATGACATATTCCAATCTACAACCTCTAACCATCTAAAGAAAATTAAAAATTCATGCAATTAAAAATTAAAAGACTTTCCCTCCTGAAACTTGCAAAGCTACCTCTGAAGTATCTCTTTGTTGAAAGAGAAACAAATCAACTGAAATTTCAGACTACTCAAAAATAAAAATAATTAAAATACTACAGACAGGAGATACAGGGTTTTTAAAAAATAGTAATCAAACACAAATTATAGCACTAAATATTTCTATCACAAATAATAAAAGAATGAAAAGAATGAATGAATTTCCAGCCAAGAAACTACAAAAAGTAAAACAAAACAAATCACAATAATAGACCAAAGACAAAAAGGATTCAAGTACAGTACAGAATAAAGAACACATAATTAATACATATTGTATATCTGAAAATATTTATCAAATACAAAAGTGCTAGCTAAAGTAATCAAGGAAAAGGGAGAAAGTGCAAATGTAGGAAACATAACATGAAATGAGTAACAGAGCAAATTGGGAAAAATCACCAGCTAGACGCAGAGATCCTGCTGGTGGTGGCCAGGCAGAGTCCCTGCAGGTGCCAGCGGTGCACCACCCTCTCTCCACCTGGTGAGAGGTGGACGCAGTGGACAGCAGCCCACACCAGCCAGAGGCAGAGGCGTCTTCCTGCAACACCCACACTCCAAGGACTGGAGCTTCACCTTGCACTGTGTCCCAATAGCCACAGGCTCCAGAACTGACCTGGCCACCGCCTCTCCCCATGCTCTCCAAGCTGGCTAAACCTGACAACCGCTGCACCCCCAGCCTACCCTCACCACCACCACGTCCTCTAGTCACTGCAGTGACCAGAGCAAGCAGGAGGGTGAGGCGCAGTTAGTGAGTGGTCCTTGGCATCCAGACTACCAGATTGTCCAACTGGAGTACAGAGCCAGAGGAATTGGCCAATGGTGCTGCCATGATGGCTATTTGGAAAGAGGCTGGAGTGCAGGAAATAGTTAGTACCTAGGCAATATTGGAGAACCAAGACAGAAAGGCCAGAAGACAAGTGTATGTTCTGTTCTGACGGTCACTGAACTGTGAGGAGATTGGAAATATTCTACAACTCAGGGGTCCCCAACCTCTGGGGTCTAATGACTGATGATCTGAGGTGGAGCTAATGTAATAATAATAGAAATAGAGTACACAATAAATGTAATATGCTTGAATCATCCCCCAAATCATCTCCCCCCCCCATCCATGGAAAAATTGTCTTCCACAAAACCAGTTCCTGGTGCCACAAATGTTGAGAACTGCTGCTGTAACTGTAGGATAGAGAATGGTTCAAGGGAGTGGATGCAGTCAAAGTTCTGGAATGTCATAAACCTGCACTTGTGGTGTATATGCAAAGCAAAAGCTTGGTTGTTGCCAGCCAGTGGAAATTCTAAGCCCTGGTCCCACATGACCCACCTCCAAGATAATAAAAATACATCTACAACTGCAGAACATTCCTCTGGAGAGTGTAAGATAAAGACAGTGAAGAGGCTGTCTACCAAAGGTACAACGGAGAGGGAGTGGGGAGGTGCAGGTGGGTATAGAGGTGTTGGGGAGATGCATTTTTTTCAGTTGACACTTCATAAGGTAACAATTTTATTTTACAAATTCGAGTTGGTGATTATTTCTCAATTATCCAATAACTATTTTGACAAATTAGAGAGGCCTCTGTTAGTACCAAGGCTCTGATTCCTCATAGAGTTCAGGTGAAGAAGAGAAATCTGCTCTGGATCCCTTCATGGTCACCAAAACTGTTGATTGAAATATCATATGGTATAATATGAGAGTTGTGAGTTTAAGTTTTATTTGGGACAAAATGAGGGCTATAACCTGGGAGACAGCATCTTAGGTAGCTCTGGGGGAAGGTCAATATTATATATGGTTTTAATAAAGGGCAATAAATGCAGTCAAGCACACATTTTGGCAGAGGCTTGTTGCTAGCCACAAGGAACAGGTTTCAACATTAATAATTTTAGTGCTTTTCTAGACGTGAGGAGATGCAAGATTTTGAGCTCATAAAATCTTCTGAAAATATCTAACTATCTGAAGGTGTAATTAGATATTAGCCAGTTTTTCCCTTGAACAGTGTTGATCTCGACTCCGGAATACTTTCAGGGTGTGTTGGAGGTCAGCAATTGCAGTGGCTAATAAGTTAATTCTTACAGAAGCAGATGGCAAGTGCCAATTTTTAGTTGGTAGCTTCTATTAATTTGCTAGAGTGGCTTACTTAACATAAAAAAGAGAGCTTTGTTGCTCTCAACACAGGAAACTCCAAGGTTTTAAGAGCTCTGTGCCAGGAACTAAGATGAAGACCAAATATATATTTCTAATCATATCACAATATTACAGTGAAGGAAAAAATAAGCACACTAGATAAAATTGAAATTTCTATCACCTTTAGCTACAGTTGGGCTTTTGTGGTGGTGATAAAGATGTTCTATAGAGATAATAGTGATGGTTGCACAAATTCTGTGATAACTATAACTCAGTGAGATGTACACTTTAAATAGATGATTTAGATGGCATGTAAAAGCTATCTCAATAAAACCATAAACAGAGAAATTTTAACAGATGATTTAGAGCTAATCAATAGTGTTATGACATTTTATCCTATATTTTCTCTGCAATTCTTCCCCAGCACATTGTTCATGTGCCATATGAATTTTATGATATCAGAGTATAATTATTTATTTCTCCTTTACTCACCAGACTGTAAGAGCTGTGAAGATGTTGTTTGACATAATGCTGTATTTCTAAAACTAGAACAGAAAAAGATCCTCACAAATGTTATCTGAAATGATCAATAACCCAGTAAAAATAAGCCTCCATATGAGCTGACACAAACTAACCTCTCTGGCCTCCATTACTGCCCACTCTGCCTCAATTTTGAGTAACTTATTTTCAGAGTGAATTTATGGTATGATTTGAACTGAAATAGAATGCCACTTACCAAAATGGGAAGGGTTGCATCATATTTCACTTGTTTAACTTGATAGAGTTTTCATTAACACTTTAATTAAAGTTCAATACTAAACAAGTAATACACTTTTTGTTCTTTTAAAAAAAATCAAAAGCATTTCACTCTTGTGTCTCACAAATTACATTTTCTGGGAAAAACTGTAAATCGTTTAGCAGATTTATTACAGTTCTTTTAGCAAAGTCCAAAGCCCAATATTGTAATTCAGAGTCCAACACTGACTTCGTGGTATTGCTCAGTACAAATTTTTCACAAAGTACACTTTTAACAGATTTAACTGTCAACTGCTAAAGTTACCTCAGCAAAATATTTCCCTCCATGAGTTAATGAAACCAGCTACCTTCCTGACCCTCCAACAACTTGGAGAAGCAGCTTCTATGGCCCAGCTTCAGAGGTGACACAGGGCCAGTTGAGGAGAAAGTGTGGCCAGGATCAACACACATTTAGTGTGACACTGTAGCTGGAAATATTTTTCCTTTGAACTTTTCTGGATAGTCATTTTTCCTCTTCTTAGGGGTCACCTGCTCAGCCTTGATGGCCTTTCAGGACCTCCTGGATCAAGTTGGAGGCCTGGGGAGATTCCAGATCCTTCAGATGGTTTTCCTCTGTATCTCCAGCCTCATAGTCAGCCCTCACATCCTACTGGAGAACTTCACTGCAGCCATCCCTGGTCATCGCTGCTGGGTCCACATCTTGGACAATGACACTGGCTCTGCTAATGACACTGGGACCCTCAGTCAAGATGCCCTCCTGAGAATCTCCATCCCACTGGACTCAAACCTGAGGCCAGATAAGTGTCGTCGCTTCAGCCGCCCCCAGTGGCAGCTCCTCCACCTCAATGGGACCTTCCCCAACATGAGAGAGCTGGACACGGAACCCTGTGTGGATGGCTGGGTATATGACCGAAGTACCTTCTCCTCCACCATCGTGACTGAGGTAAAAGTCTTCATTTACCTCCTGTGAGTACATGGTCTGAGTGTTTAGTGGTAACAGAGGAATGAACATGCTTCTATCCTTTAGTCACTAGGTAGGAGTTCGTTCTTTGTTGTTCTGGCAAACATTACTTACGTCTCTATTAAATGATGGATTCAGAAATAGACATGAACCCTGCTTTCACAGTGCTTTTATTCTTAGGAAGATCAGGTTTAAGCAAGGATTACACGATATTTGGTAGTGAGTTAGAAACATCTGGAGGTTTAACAAAAATCTCTATACCCAAGACTACCTCAGAACTATCATATAAGAACATCTGTGGCAAAATTCAGGCATCAATAAATTCTTAAAACTCAAATCGCTGCACTCTGTGGCCAACATTTAGAACCAATTAGTATGCAGTGAAACAGGGCATTAATAGAACTTACAGATTGAGAGGAGGCTTCCCCAAAAAATTAATGTTTAAACTGAAGTCTGAATGAGAAGATAAGCTAATGCAGAAAGGGAAGATTAAGAGGAAAGTAGAGGCCTGATATTAAATTTGCAAGTAATATTAAGGTGTTTCCACTGAGGACTTATAAGATGCTATAGAACTCTCCTCTACTGGTTCTCCTTCTCTTCCAGTGGGACCTGATTTGCGATTATCAGTCACTGAACTCAGTGGCTAAATTCCTACTCATGTCTGGAATGCTCGTTGGAAGTGTCATATATAACTATTTATCAGACAAGTGAGTATCTCTAGATAATAGCTCTTTTTATTCCTGGGTGTTTTCATCAATTCAAGAATCATTCTTTCATTAATGAATAAATATAGCAAATTTCACCATCCTAGAGCCACCCTGGTCTCCAATCTTTTAGAAACACAAACAGAGAATTAATCAGTGTGGTGAATGCTATTTTTTCAACATTAAGTTTTGTATACTAAACACAATAATGATATTTCCATCAGATCTGGAAGCACAGCAGGACAGGATGTGGAAAGGAGGTGCTGTAACATGCAGTTTAGGAGCGTGAGAAAGAGTTATCTATGGAAACAGAGAAGAAGATACTTCATGGCATGAGATTCAGCCTGTCTGAAGACACAGATATGGAAAATGACTTTGCTGGGCCTTGGTTCGGGCTGCCACGTTCAGTCCTTCCTGGACTCTATAGGATGAATGACTGTGGCTTCTTAGAAAATTTAGAATATTAAAATCATAACAAGAATCTTTTCTGACCACAGTATGAAACTAGAAATTAAAAAACAGGAGGAGATCTTTCACATCAGGCTAGCCTTAGCCTGCAGAGTCTTAAATCCCCTGTGTCCTGACGCTGAAAAATCTTCTTACTATGCTAAATACATCTGTTGGCACAAGAAATATTTATGGTGTGTGAAAATTTCTAATATTGCAGCCTGTCTTATTTGGTTTCCATTGGTGTTGAAGATTCACTGGTAACAGAGTAGAGAAGACACTTTGTTATGCTCAGGTTATGAACAAGAAGGCTGCTTCTGAGATCTGTTGTTGATTCTTCTAGGTTTCAAGTGTGAAGTTTCACTTGTTAAAACATTCCCTAAGTTTCACAATGTGCCCTTTCTTCATGTATGATTATAATATATTGCTATCGGTTCCATATTCTGACCTGTACTTGTTTCTCAGGTTTGGGCGAAAGATGACTCTTGGGTGGTGTTTGCTCCAGCTCGCCATTGCTGACACCTGTGCAGCCATTGCTCCCACCTTCCTCATTTACTGCTCGCTGCGCTTCTTGGCTGGGCTTCCTGTCCCAGCCATAATAGCAAACACTACTATACTTGGCAAGTCAACACTTTGGATATTGTACATTTTGACTTGACTGTGATGGTGACATTCCACCTTGGCTTGAGGTCAAAGTTCTGTTTGTATTTTCTTTCAGTTTTAGAGTGGACGGTGCCCCGATTCCAAACTGTGGGAACGGCACTAGTAATCTGTGCCAGCGGTGCTGCACAAATGCTCTTAGGAGGTCTGGCCTTTGCCATTCGAGACTGGCGCACCCTTCAACTGGTGTTCTCTGTGCCATTATTTGTCAGCTTTCTGTTTTCAAGGTATAAGCTCTCCCTGAGTATTAGAAGGTCCTAGAATGAAAGAAGCATGGGAATTCCCCAGCAGTCTAGTAGTTAAGACTCCCACCTTCCAATGCAGGGAGTGCAGGTTCAATCCCTGGTCAGGGAACTAAGATACCACATGCTGCAGGGTGTGGCCAGAAATTAAAATAAATAAATAAAACTTGCGAAAAGTAAAAGAAAGAAAGAAGCTGGAATCAGGACAGTTGAATTCTGTTTGGTCTTTGCTCAACCCTTGAGCATGTACTCTACTAATCTGTACAATTCAATAGGCTAAATAGACAGAGTTGCCAAAAAAATATTATGAACATTAAATTTGAATTTCAAATAGGCAACAAATATTGTTGTATAATAATATGCCAAATGTTACATGACATATAGTTACAATGAAAAGTATTCATTGTTTGTGTGAAATTTCCACTTATCTGAGAGTTCTGTATTTTTACGTGCTAACTGGATGAAATGTAGGCTATCTCATCAAATTCAAATTTCAGATAAATAACAAATAAAATTCTAGTATAAGTATGTCCAAAATATTTCTTGGAGTTATTCAGTTTGTTTGATTAAAAATTTAACTAAGCACAGTATACTTTTATTTGGTAAAATTGCCACATCTCCTGAATAAGAGGGGAGCCAATAAACCTCCTGTCTGTGTCATCCTTACACTTTCTTTGTTATGGTACAAGAGGAATAATTTTATATTTTCTGGTATAATCTATCAATGATGAGTATTAGATGGGAGGAAAAAGGCATCTACAGGGGAGGAAAAACTTCCTTCTATCTTCTTACATTCTGTGGGTAGCCTTGGACACAAGAGAGATTAACAGGAGAAATGCACACAAATGTATTTAATATTTTTACATGTATAAATGAGTCTTCAGAAGGAAAATTAAAACCCAAAGAAGCCATTAAGCCCTAAAGCTTATATGCCTTTTTACATTAAAAGCAATCAACTGTGAGTATGTGACAAGACAAAGAGGAAAGGGCAGTAATTTATGGAACAGTGACTAGAAAGCTTATGGAAAAACTAAGGAAAAGGAAGAGTGGTTTCAGCAAGTTTGTTTTACAGGTCTGTTTTGGCATCACTTCCCAGTTTTTGGTGATAAGACTGTTCTTCCCTTCCTGACACAGAAAGGGCATCTTTCTCAGGGGAAAGTTTATGATCTACTTTTAGGTAGAAAGGGGAGGTCAGAGAGTTCTCTTCCTGGATCTTCCATTTCTCAAGTGCAGTGCCTTCAGCTCAAAATTATCAATATACCAAAGCATCATTTTTTTTTTTGTATAGCACATTCCAAACCCCTTCATATTTCTGGACAAAAGTTATGAAAAACAGGAAAATGTGAGTTAGTTGTACTCTGTCCTCTTTGATTAGGTGGCTGGCAGAGTCTGCTCGGTGGCTGATTATCACCAACAGACCCGAGGAGGGCTTAAAGGAGCTTAAAAAAGTTGCGCACAGGAATGGAAGGAAGAATGCTGGAGATACCCTAACCATGGAGGTGAGGAGGCTGAGAGGTGGTTATGGAATATAGGGAAGATATAACATAACATCTATAGGTAGTTAGTATCTATAAGAATGGCAGGTAAGATCACAGGTGTGGTTGTAGGTCTTCTGACCTTATCATCCTGGTTTTCGAAGAGTGTTAACATCATTTGAGCTAAAATTAGAGAAGGATATGCAGTTGCTAAAGGACTGGACACACATCTTAGTCAACGGAAGCAGAAAGCACTGAGCAATAATAATCATGAAGATTGTGTATTGGTCTCATTCTGCGTATGAGAAAGTAATTTTTTTTATTTTTTTTTACTTTATTTTACTTTACAATACTGTATTGGTTTTGCCATACATCAACATGAATCCGCCATGGGTGTACACGTGTTCCTAATCCTGAACCCCCCTCCTACCTCCCTCCCCACACCATCTCTCTGAGTCATCCCAGTGCACCAGCCCCACACATCCCATATCCTGCATCAAACCTAGACTGGTGATTCATTTCTTATATGATATTATACATGTTTCAATGCCATTCTCCCAAATCATCCCACCCTCTCCCTCTCCCACAGAGTCCAAAAGACTGTTCTATACATCTGTGTCTCTTTTGCTGTCTCACATACAGGGTTATCATTACCATATTTCTAAATTCCATATATATGCCTTAGTATACTGTATTGGTGTTTTTCTTTCTGGCTTACTTCACTCTATATAATAGGCTCCAGTTTCATCCACCTCATTACAACTGATTCAAATGTATTCTTTTTAATGGCTGAGTAATACTCCACTGTGTATATGTACCATTGCTTTCTTATCCATTCATCTGCTGATGGACATCTAGGTTGCTTCCATGTCCTGGCTATTATAAACAGTGCTGCGATAAACATTGGAGTACATGTGTCTCTTTCAATTCTGGTTTCCTTGATATGTATGCCCAGCGGTGAGATTGCTGGGTCATAAGGCAGTTCTATTTCCAGTTTTCTAAGGAATCTCCACACTGTTCTCCATAGTGGCTGTACTAGTTTGCATTCCCACCAACAGGGTAAGAGGGTTCCCTTTTCTGCATACCCTCTCCAACATTTATTGCTTGTAGATTTTTGGATCGCAGCCATTCTGACTGGTGTGAAATGGTACTTCATTGTGGTTTTGATTTGCGTTTCTCTGATAATGAGTGATGTAGAGCATCTTTTCATGTGTTTGTTAGCCATCCATATGTCTTCTTTGGAGAAATGTCTGTTTAGTTCTTTGGCCCATTTTTTGATTGGGTCATTTATTTTTCTGGACTTGATCTGCAGGAGTTGCTTGTATATTTTTGAGATTAGTTGTTTGTCAGTTGCTTCATTTGCTATTATTTTCTCCCATTCTGAAGGCTGTCTTTTCACCTTGTTTATAGTTTCCTTTGTGTGCAGAAGCTTTTAATTTTAATTAGATCCCATTTGTTTATTATTGCTTTTATTTCCAGTATTCTGGGAGGTGGGTCATAGAAGATCCTGCTGTGATTTATGTCGGAGAGTGTTTTGCCTATTTTCCTCTAGGAGTTTTATAGTTTCTGGTCTTACATTTAGATCTTTAATCCATTTTGGGTTTCCTTTTGTGTATGGTGTTAGAAAGTGTTCTAGTTTCATTCTTTTACAAGTGGTTGACCAGTTTTCCCAGCACCACTTGTTAAAGAGACTATCTTTAATCCATTGTATATTCTTGCCTTCTTTGTTAAAGATAACGTGTCCATAGGTGTGTGGATTTATCTCTGGGCTTTCTATTTTGTTCCATTGATCTGTATTTCTGTCTTTGTACCAGTACCATACTGTCTTGATGACTGTGGCTTTGTAGTAGAGCCTGAAGTCAGGCAGGTTGATGCCTCCAGTTCCATTCTTCTTTCTCAAGATTGCTTGGGCTATTTGAAGTTTTTTGTATTTCCATACAAATTGTGAAATTATTTGTTCTAGCTCTGTGAAAAAATGCTGCTGGTAGCTTGATAGGGATTGCATTGAATCTGTAGATTGCTTTGGGTAGTATACTCATTTTCATTATATTGATTCTTCTGATCCATGCACACGGTATATTTCTCCATCTACTAGTGTCCTCTTTGATTTCTTCCACCAGTGTTTTCTAGTTTTCTATATATAGGTCTTTATTTTCTTTAGGTAGATATATTCCTAAGTATTTTATTATTTTCATTGCAATGGTGAATGGAATTGTTTCCTTAATTTCTTTTTCTACTTTCTCATTATTAGTGTATAGGGAAGTTTTGGCCACAGCAATCAGAGCAGAAAAAGAAATAAAAGGAATCCAAATTGGAAAAGAAGAAGTAAAACTCTCCCTGTTTGCAGATGACATGATCCTCTACATAGAAAACCCTAAAGACTCCACCAGACTATTCCTAGAGCTAATCAATGAATATAGTAAGGTAGTTCTCGTTTTAATTTTTTATGAACCTCTACACTTTTTTCTATACTGGCTTCACTAATTTACATTCCCACCAATAGTATTTAAGAGTTCCCTTTTCTCCACATTCCTGCCAATACGTGACATTTATCTTTTAGATGATAGCCATTACAACAGAATATGTATCACTGTCATTTTTATTTTCATTTCCCTAATGATTAGGGAGGGGCTTCCCTGGGAGCTCAGCTGGTAGAAAATCTGCCTGCAATGTGGGAGACCTGGGTTCCATCCCTGGGTTGGGAAGATCGCCTGGAGAAGGGAACAGCTACCCACTCCACTATTCTGGCCTGGAGAATTCATGGACTGTATAGAGTCGGACATGACTAACTTTTCACTTTCACTTTCAGTGATTAGGGATGTTGAACACTTTTTCACGAATCTATTAGCCATCTGTATATCTTCCTTGAAAAAAAAATGTCTATTCAGACACTCTTCTCATTTTTTAATTGGATTGTTTGGCTTTTTGCTATTGAGTTGAATGAGTCCTTTACATCTTTCAGATTTTAATTCCTTATCAGATACATAATTTGCAAATATTTTTTCACATTGTATAGATTGTCACATTTTGGGGGGTTTTCCTGTTGACTCAGTGGTAAAGAATTCACCTGCAGTGCAGGAGATGCAGCAGTAGCAGCAGGTTCAATCCCTGGGTGGGGAAGATCCCCTGGAAAAGGAAATGGCAACCCACTCCAATATTCTTACCTAGGAAATCCTATGGACAGAGGAGCCTGATGGGCTAAGTCCATGGAATTGCAAAGAGTCAGACACAACTCAGCAACTAAGTGCACACATTTTTTTATTCCTAGTCATCTTTTTAATGAGAAAGAAATAGAGGCTTAGAGATGTCCTATTACCTTCATTAAAGTGTATATTTAGCATTTAGCAAAGCCATTGCATAATGACAGGTAATAAAGTCTGGGTGTAAACCATACTACTCCAATGTCGCCCCTGATTTTTGTCCTCAGATTTAATTCTAGGCATCTCATTCATGGAGGCACAACATGCTAGGGTTTCCCTGAAAGAGGTTGACCCAAGAGCCAAAATTAAGTCTCTCGAGGAAATTATTCTCCTCCTTCCTGGAAAAAAAAAATTCTGCCAACAGTCCCCTGAGAAGCAAGCTTAGTGCCAGACCTTCATGCCCCTCTGGTACAAGTGAAGCTTTGGGCCTAAATCTAATAACTATTCCTTTAGTCCCTTCCTGACCTAAATCTATAATCTCGACTTCCCTTTTGATGCCCAGCAGGCAATTTGAGTCTCTTATTGAAATTTCCTTGTCACTGCACAATTTCCCTTTACCTCCCTGATTCTCTGTTCACAGCACTTTACGTCTTCATTACTCATCATTACATCTTCAGTGGCTATATTTTCTAGTAGAAACAAAGGGGAGTCATCTGTTGGGGGCCTCATACTGCCTACCATTGAATGACAACTGAATAGCTTGTTGCTGTTTCAAAGGTCCTGAGATCTGCCATGCAGGAGGAGCTGGAAGCAGCACAGACCAAACCTTCTGTGTTTGACTTGTTCCGCACACCCAACCTGCGTAAAAGGATCTGTCTCCTGTCCTTTGTGAGGTGGGCTTCACACAATGCATGAGGGATGTTAAAATAGCAGAAACACGATTGTATTTGTTATTTCAGTATCTATGACATGCTAGAGAGACATATTTGAGATAAAGCATGAGGAAGTCAAGAACATGGTTGCTATGTTTGGAGAAAGTAAAACAGTTTTGAAAAGACAAACACAGAACCAATTATACAGTGAGGAGTTCTATTTATCACATCACCCTAAAGGTTTATCACTAGAGATATTGCTGAGAATGTCAATCATGGCACAGATCTTGGCTATAAGTTTCTTCACTTGTTTTCATGTTAATTGAAGTAAAAATATAAACAAAAGTAAAGCGCTCAGATACATGCAGTTCAATGAATAGTTCCATATGTAAATATATAACCATCACCCAGATCAAGGTTTAGAAAAAAAGCTAAAATTCTGGAAGGCCCCATTATGTCTCCTCCATAACAAAACTCCCTGCATTGCCCCCAAAAGTGTAATAAGAATTATGACTTCCATCATCATATAATTATTTTGTGATAATTTTTAAACCATCACCTCACAAGGAAATGGTTTTTATAAAGTCCTCAAGATTTGTTTTAACAAGATACGTTAAGACAGGCAAACTTGGAAATAACTGTCATGAAGGAAGTTTTATTCACAAATCCCTAGAAAGAGGAAGTATGTGACAAGCCAGATGGGGCCATGCAGGGAAGCACCTGGCTGGGTCAATCAGAAGACGGCCCCAAACCTTTATTGGGGTTTTGTGGGAGGGAATGAGAGGAGATTATATGCTGAGGGTTGGACTGTTTGAATAATTTCAGCAGAATCTGTGAAATAGAGATGGCTCTGAGTTGTTCAATGCCTGACCCTGGAGTTATTTAGGACAAGGAGAATATTGGCTTGGTGTGAGAGTTTGATAAAGGAGATGCTAGGGGGTATGGGCCCTGGATTGGTGGTTTGTATATCAAAGGTGCACTCACAGGGGAGCAGTTTGCCAACTTATCAGTGAGCCCTGGAAGAGGCAGACTCTCCACGATCAAGGCCCCATCTGCCAGAGAATCAAAAATACAGAAAATTTTACAGCATAATCAAAGTTGAAATATTCTACACATCAGACCATAGCTGTCTGAATACTCTAAAACCAAGCCTTAGCTTCCTGGCACAATATCATTATTTGTATGATTGGAGAATCTAAACTCATGACATCTGTCTTTCCTTTTTGTCCACCCACAGACTTCTAACCACCACAACAGTTTTTGGCCTGTCCCTCCACCTCCAGTTTGTGGGGGAAAACATTTTCCTACTCCAAATTCTCTTTGGCGTAGTCCAACTTCCAGGCAATTATGCTGCAGTTTTAGCATTGAATCACCTGGGTCGCAGAGTAAGCCAGATGGTCTTCATATTTCTGCTGGCCGCCTCCATTCTCGTCCTGATCTTCATACCCCAAGGTGAGAAAATAACTCAGCGTGAAAAATAGGTTTCTCAGCATCCTCCCCTCAGGGACTATATGGATCACACCTACCTAAAGCCGGAAGGAAAGGCAGCATTGTGTTCTAAGGATTCCCTGAAACCAATCTAGGGGGTTAGTAAAGCTTCTGCACTTATGTTGCTGGGAAAAGAAGTATCAGAAGGAAGTAATTTTCCTCTGCCCTTTTAAGTTCTTCTGTCTGGACTAAGAATTAAATTGACATGAGACGAACTAACAGGAGAAAATCAAAAGTTTAATAATGTGTATAAACATGGGAAAGTGAAAGTGTTAATCACGCGGGAGGATCTGCGACCCCACGGACTGAAGCCTCTGTCCCTGGAATTCTCCAGGCAAGAATACTGGAGTGAGTAGCCATTCCCTTCTCCAGGGGATCTTCCCGACCTAGGGATCGAACCCAGGTCTCCCATATTGGTGGCAGATTCTTTACTGACTGAATCACGAGGGAAGCATAGACCCAGGCAGAACTGAGTAACCTATGAAAATAGCCAAAGCCCCACCTTCAATACCATCTTCAGCTAAAAGCAAAAGAGAAAAATAGCATATTGAAGGGTAGTGGTTTGGAACTTCAAACGGGAGGAAGGCGATTCGCCTGGAGATGGAAAAGATGTCTGGTAAACAAATGTTCGTTTGGCCATGTAGAAACAGTGGGACATAGAGTGGATGCTGGTCTCTAGGCCCCACCGAGTTTCCCCCACCATACCTAGCACATGTTGTCTGCAGACATTTCTAGTGTTAGGTCTATTCCAGGACTAAGCCCTTTGCCTAAATTCTTTCATCAGCTAAGGAGGAGGTTAAAAAAAAAAAAAAAAAAGACTTCCTGAGTCTTCTATTTCTCAAAACTAACCAACCTAAATTAACCTTCAGGCCAAAGAGATACATTTTGGGTTGGTGAGTTTTGCTCCCGTACAGAATCAAACATAATTAAAGTCAGCACAGACATGTGATTGTATTCATAACATCTGAGAAATATCTGGAAACTGGTGCCATCTGTGACTGGCAGTTTCTCTAGGACAGCAATTAATCACTTAGTGGTGGTGGTTTACTGACTAAGTTGTGTCCAACTGTTTACGACTTCATGGACTGTAGCCCCATAGACTGCAGCCCACCAGGTTCCTCTGTCCATGGGATTTCCCAGGCAAGAAAACAGGAGTAGGTTGCCATTTCCTTCTCCACGGGATCTTCCCATCCCAGGGACTGAACCTGTGTCTTCTGCATTGCAGGCAAATCCTTTACCCCTGAGCCACCTTTGGCCAATCATACTTTACACAGTAAGCAAGGAGGGTCTAGACCTTGTAATAGTCTCTCATGTGAAGACATAGTACTGTCACTTCCTCTGGCTGGGCTCTTTCTTGATTCTATCGCTTCACTGAAAATGTATCCTCTGATCTCTATGTATACGTCTCATGTCTGGTCACCATTAGGGCAACTCTAGTTTAGGGGTGTCATCTTAACGTCAAGAAAATAAAATTCCCTGTCTTCAAGCAGAGAAGAGAACAGTAGGAACAAGGCAGAAAGCACTTAAGAGCCTGTCTTATGATCTATTTTACTAAACTGAACGATCACATGTAATGAAGAGGGAAACCCAGCTGTTCACATGCTTCACCTGACTCCCCAGTGCAGGGATGCACTTTATGGGGTCCCAGATTGTTGGGGTTCCACTGCTCACCTTGAATATTAGCAGTGATGCAAGTTTGCTACCTAATGACAGAGCCCACCCCCAGTATTGTAGCACTCATAATGGAGCGCTACTCATAATGGGGGACATGCAGGCATAGAAAACAGACTCTCTGAAATTTCCCTTCTGTTGTTTCCAAATCAGGCTATTTTTCCCAATAGAGATTCTTATACTTGATTATTGAAACATTCCTAGATAAAGACACTCTCCAGATTATCCATTAATACAGGAGTCCTGTCCTTGTATTCATCTCTTCTGCAATACTAGTCCATGACAATATTGTGAAAGCTCCTAGGTTTTAATCTGTTGAGAGATGGATGAATCCTACACCCCTCAGTTATTGCTCACATGACCATACTGAAAGGTTGTTGTTGAATTATGACGCCGGGATTCTTGGCCCAAGGAGGAGAAGAATTCAATCTGGGGCCAGAGACGAGGCTTGATCGCTCAGAGCTTTTGTGTAACGAAGTTTTATTAAAGTATAAAGGAGATAGAGAAAGCTTCTGACATAGGCATCATAAGGGGGCAGAAAGAGTACCCCCTTGCTAGTCTTTAGCTGGATGTTATATAGTCACCAGCAGTCTGTTAATGAAAGAAAGGAATGTCTCAAAACTTAGAATGGCACCAGGCCCCTCACCCATAGGATGTATTTTGGGATAATCTTGGCTCCAAATGGTTCATCTTGGGCCATAAAAGGATTAACTTGAATCTTGAAGAAGGGCAGAGCACCATACAAATAGTGTTATTTGCATAGATTAGAGGAACAATATCGGAGTATAACATACTGGTTTATCAAGTAGGTTCTGAGCCCAAAAGGCGGAACCGACCTGAAGACAGAGTTTGGGGTAAATGCATAGTACATTGGCATAGCTTAAGGTAAATATTTCCATAAGAAAAAGGCAATGGTAACTTCAAGTGAAACCAGGTGTCATTATGGCAACACAGAATTTTAAGAGAAACCTCCTTTTAAATTTGTATAGAGAAGGAAAAAATATCGCTAGTTTATTTCCTCCTGTCGCTTAAGAGAGATAAAAATGTCTGACACTTGCAGGCTATTTCCTCCATTTGGAGACCCCTGGCCTTCCTGCCTGTTGCCCTCTTAATCCTACATTCTGCCTGAAGGGCAGAGGAGACACTGGAGAAAATAAATGAAATCAAGTTCTGCTGGTCTCACCTTCCCTCTCCTTTTCTGGCAAATCTCAGAGAGGCAGGGACAGTTGATAAAATAATTCAGAGCCTTTTATTCACCAGAAGCCATACATTTCTCAGCCTATTAGACACCGCACATTTTCAGCCTCTGTGTAGTTTCTCTTCTATGTATTTTACACTTGAGAACAGCTCCAATAGGGTTCCCTGGTGGCTCAGAGGTTAAAGCATCTGCCTAGAATGAGGGAGACCCGGGTTCAGTCCCCCGGGTCGGGAAGATCCCTTGGAGAAAGAAATGGCAACCCACTCCAGTACTCTTGCCTGGAGAATCCCATGGAGGGAGGAGCCTGGTAGGCTACAGTCCATGGGTTCGCAAAGAGTCGGACACCACTGAGCGACTTCACTCTCACTTTCACTTTCATTTGATCGGGCTTCCCAGTTGTGCAGTGGTAAAGTCTCTGCCCGCCAAGGCAGGAGACCCAGTTTCCATCCCTGGGCTGGGAAGAGCCCATAGAGTAGGAAACATCAACCCACTCCAATGTTCTTTGTCTGGAAAATTCCACGGATAGAGGAGCCTGACAGGCTACAGCCCATGGGGTTGCAAAGAGTCAGACATGATTGATCACAGATGAACAGTGTGTTACAGGCTCTATCTCTATCTCATTTGTAATTATGGGGATGCTGATTCCTTCAGCTCAGATTGCCTGAGCCTCACTGGTTTTCTTCTCTCCAGAAATGCAGACCCTGCGTGTGGTCACAGCAGCTTTGGCAGTAGGAGTTTCTTGTGCCACATTGTCCAGTTGTCTTTCTCATGCATTTGAGCTGACTCCTACTGTACTCAGGTATGAAAATTCACAGATACCCTTTCAAAAACAGACCTCTGCCAGCTAACTGACACTTACTGGAGGAGGAAAACTAAGATTGGTTAGTTATGAGAAGTAACCAAGTGTAATAACAAAAACCTAACAATTTTTACCCAAAGTTTATTTAAAGTTTTTGCCAGACACTGGGTGAAGTCCTTATGTGTGAAATCTCATGTGATTTTCTGAAGTACAGGAAGGGAAGATGTCATGAGTAACGGTAATTCTTAATAATCAAACTGGGTCATAATGCACTTAATTGCACTTGAATTTGAAAAAAAAATTGCTAGCAAAGTAGAGAAAATTTCAAAAGGAAGCATATGTGGTCAACCTTCTGTACTGCTATGCTGTCTCCAATAATCAGAGTAAAGTAATACATCACAAAATTACATGTGTAGGTTTTTACCTGACTTTCTTGAATTATTGTTTACACCCCAAGGGTAACAGCTCTGGGAATCATAGGATTTGCTTCTGCTGCCGGGACGGCCCTGGCTCCCCTTTTGATGATCCTAAGTGTGTATTCCACACGCCTGCCCTGGATCATCTACGGAGTCTGCTCCATCCTCGGTGGCTTTGTTGTCCGACTCCTTCCTGAAACCAGGAATAAGCCTCTGCCCGACTCCATCCAGGATGTGGAAAATGAGTGAGTAAACCCTCAGGGTCTGTGATGAGGAAGGCAAAACATGAGTTGAGACACTGTCCCCCAAACAAGCTAAGATCTAAGCTATTTCCAGGTGATCTGTGCCTTTGGTTTAGCTACAGTCTCATCCCTCCCCACAGTGACCTCAGACTCCCCCAAGCTTCCCTGGATTACCCAGAACAACATCAGTATGAACTAGTAGGTTAAGTGGTGAAGAAGCCAAAATTAGATGCCCTGGTGTGACATACACACCCCTGAAGGTGTTTCACAAACATGCACTGATCCAAACACCAGATTCTCATCCCTCAGACCCTGGCAGACCTCAGCCCAGTGAGGGCAGTAAGCTCTCTGAGACTGTTGGTGTCTGTAGGTCTGTGACCTGCCCAGGTCACTGAAGACCTGAGGGAGACCAAGGAGAAGAAAAGAGTCTCTCCCCTCCCCCCCCCCCCCCCCCACACACACACACAGTATATCTCGGGGAAAGAGTCTTATTGTGCTGCCTATGAGATTTGGACCATCTGACTTTCCCTGGAAATGAAATGTTACAAAAAGAGAGAAGAGTAGTAAATATTGGAATTTTGAGTGATGAAGATTGGGAAATGATTCTATGACTTTCTGTGTACCATTTGCCTTTACCAAAAACTCCTTTGACCAATGCAAAGATGTCCAAACTCCAACACTTGAGGCAGGGTTCATGGTTTATAACCAAAACTGTATGGCAAAGGATAAGCTTGCTCTAAAGAATACAAGACATATATGTTTATTTGATATTTTTCCATTGTTGGTTTCATTGTACTTTTTCCAGGGGAAAATGTTCAAGGAAAGCAAAGCAAGAAGAAACCTTCATACAAGTGACACAGTTTTAAGGATTTCCATTAACTAACTGCTGATTCTAGAGCATAATAAAAGGGGAAAATGAGGTAATGTTTACATGCTGGAAATTTTTGTAAAATAAATAAATATATAGTAGAAAAAATTGATTTTTACAATTATGGAATTAAATTATGAAATATAAAATACCTCTGATTAACCACAATAAGAAATGTGGAGAAAACCATAATATTTTTAACAGATTTTGAATATTTGTATGATTGTAAATAATTAGCATGTCTCTGAATAAGAAGGTAGAATGGAACTGAAAATAACTTAGTCTTCCCCTAATTAATCAGTAGAATAATTGATGTAGTAATTACAATGATGAAAGTGAAAGAGGAGAGTGAAAAAGTTGGCTTAAAGCTCAACATTCAGAAAAAGAAGATCATGGCATCCGGTCCCATCACTCACATGGGAAATAGATGGGGAAACAGTGGAAACAGTGGCTGACTTTATTTTGGGGGGCTTCAAAATCACTGCAGATGGTGATTGCAGCCATGAAATTAAAAGACTCTTACTCTTTGGAAGGAAAGTTATGACCAACCTAGATAGCATATTCAAAAGCAGAGACATTACTTTGCCAACAGAAGTCCATCTAGTCAAGACTATGTTTTTCCAATGGTCATGTATGGATGTGAGAGTTGGACTGTGAAGAAAGCTTGCACCAAAGAATTGATGCTTTTGAACTGCGGTGTTGGGGAAGACTCTTGAGAGTCCCTTGGACTGCAAGGAGATCCAACCAGTCCATCCTAAAAGAGATCAGTCCTGGGTGTTCATTGGAAGGACTGATGCTGAGACTGAAACTCCAATACTTTGGCCACCTCATGCAAAGAGTTGACTCATTGGAAAAGACCCTGATGCTGGGAGGGATTGGGGGCAGGAGGAGAAGGGGGGGACAGAGGATGAGACGGCTGGATGGCATTACCAACTTGATGGACATGAGTTTGAGTGAACTCCGGGAGTTGGTGATGGACAGGGAAGCCTGGCATGCTGTGATTCATGGGGTCGCAAAGAGTCGGACATGACTAAGCAACTGAACTGAACTGAACTGGTCTAGGGGCTGCCTGAAATATTGGTCTCTGATTCACCAAAGATCTTGAGGCAGGAAAAGGAGTATAACTCAGATCTCAGACAGAGAAAAAAAGAAACTAAAAGTGATGGACAATGGTTATAGAAGCTCAGGGGGCCTACAGATCTATAGATACATGAGGCAGAGATCACTGGTGGAGAAATACAATAGGCCAGCCCAAAGTTCTGAGGGGAAGCTGCAGTGAGACTCCTGTCAAAATTAAAAAATTTAAAAGCAGCAGTGTATATAGGAGATTGATAAAGCCATATGAAGACCCACACAGGATACATTCTCAGGAATGACCTGAACTGAAGCTTAAGCTTCCCCTTGAGCTAGTTTTAAGGCTCAAAACACACACTATGCTAACTAGTGAAGAACATCCCCAGCAGAAAGCCAATGCATAAAGATTTAGAGAGGTGGCTGTTTCTTCAAATGCCCAATTTTCAACAAAACAAGTTCTACAAAGTAACAGAAAAACATGGCACAATCAAAGGAAGAAAATGGTAGCAGAAATTACCCCCTGTAAACACAGGCATCAGACATACTAGACAAGGACTTTAAAACGACCGCCTTAAAAATGCTGAAAGAGCTAAAGGAAAACATGGAGAAAGAGCTAAACGCTATCAGGAAAACTGCATATGAACAAGTTAAGGAGAGGAGATCAGTTCAGTTCAGTTCAGTCGCTCAGTCGTGTCCAGCTCTTTGCGACCCCCTGAATCACAGCACGCCAGGCCCATCTGTCCATCACCAACTCCCGGAGTTCACTCAGACACGCGTCCATCAAGTCAGTGATGCCATCCAGCCATCTCAGCCTCTGTCGTCCCCTTCTCCTCCTGCCCCCAATCCCTCCCAGCATCAGAGTCTTTTCCAATGAGTCAACTCTTCACATGAGGCAGCCAAAGTACTGGAGTTTCAGCTTTAGCATCATTCCTTCCAAAGAAATCCCAGGGCTGATCTCCTTCAGAATGGACTGGTTGGATCTCCTTGCAGTCCAAGGGACTCTCAAGAGTGTTCCCCAACACCACAGTTCAAAAGCATCAATTCTTCGGTGCTCAGCCTTCTTCACAGTCCAACTCTCACATCCATACATGACTACTGGAAAAACCATAGCCTTGACTAGCCAGACCTTAGTCGGCAAAGTAATGTCTCTGCTTTTGAATATGCTATCTAGGTTGGTCATAACTTTCCTTCCAAGGAGTAAGCACCTTTTAATTTCATGGCTGCAGTCACCACCTGCAGTGATTTTGAAGCCCAAAAAATAAAGTCTGGCACTGTTTCTACTGTTTCCCCATCTATTTCCCATGGAGTGATGGGACCAGATGCCATGATCTTTTTCTGAATGTTGAGCTTTAAGCCAACTTTTTCACTCTCCTCTTTCACTTTCATCAAGAGGCTTTTAGTTCCTCTTCACTTTCTGCCATAAGGGTGGTGTCATCTGCATATCTGAGGTGATTGATATTTCTCCCGGCAATCTTGATTCCAGCTTGTGTTTCTTCCAGCACAGTGTTTCTCATGATGTACTCTGCACATAAGTTAAATAAGCAGGGTGACAATATACAGCCTTGACGTACTCCTTTTCCTATTTGGAACCAGTCTGTCCTTCCATGTCCAGTTCTAACTGTTGCTTCCTGACCTGCATACAGGTTTCTCAAGAGGCAGGTCAGGTGCTCTGGTATTCCCATCTCTCTCAGAATTTTCCAGTTTATTGTGATCCACACAGTCAAAGGCTTTGACATAGTCAATAAAGCAGAAATAGATGTTTTTCTGGAACTCACTTGCTTTTTCCATGATCCAGCAGATGTTGGCAATTTGATCTCTGGTTCCTCTGCCTTTTCTAAAACCAGCTTGAACATCAGGAAGTTCATGGTTCACATATTGCTGGAGCCTGGCTTGGAGAATTTTGAGCATTACATAGAAATTATGAAAGGGAACCAAGCAGAAAATCTGGAGTTGAAAAATACAGCAACCACATTGAGAATGTGAGGATTTTGTGCAACCAATAATATTTAAAACAAAAAAAATCAGAATTAAAAATGTGCAAAGGGGGTTTTCCTAGTGGTCCAGTCGTTAAGAATCTGCCTGCCAATGCAGGGGTCACAGGTTCACTCCGTGGTCCAGGAGGATTCCACATGCCATGGGGCAACTAAGCCTGTGCACCACAACCACTAAAGCCCAATTGCTGTAGAGTCCATGTACCACAACCACTATCGTGCTCTAAGCCTGAGTACCACAACCACCAAGCCTGTGTGCCCTAGAACCCATGCCCTGCAACAAGAGAAGCCACCATGATGAAAAGCTCTTGCTCAGCTAGATAGTAACCCCTGGTCACCAAAATTAGAGAAAGCCCATGTGCAGCAATGAAGATCCAGTGCTGCCAAAAGTAAAATAATTTAAAATGTGCAAATGATCTGAAAAGACATTCTTCCAAAGAAGGCACACAAATGGCTAGTAGGCACACATATGAAAACATGCTCAACATCACTAATCATCAGGGAGCTGCAAATGGAAATCACACCTGTTAGGGTGACTGTTACCAAAAAGAAAAAGGATGTATTGGTAGAGATGTGAAGTTATCTATTGCTGCAAAACTATCACTCCAGTATTTAGCAGCTTAAAACAAGAAACATTTGTCTTACACAGTTTCTGAGGATCAAGAATTCTGAGGAAAAGGACAAGCATAGAGACAGAGGACACATATAAGTTATGTTAGAAGTGTGGTTCAAAGCCCCAGTCATCTACCAATTATTACACTTCATTTCCCTTCACACCAAGCACCCCACGCCCACCTCCACCCCCACCCCCACCCCAGGTATCTGTCATGACTGGAAGACAGTGGAAGAAGATTATTGAGCTAGGTTCACATGAGGAATGACTCAAATATGTGTACAAACCACAGACTGACTGTTACTGAACTATTGGCCCACACTGGGTGACCTCAAGGAAATTCTCTAAATGGGCAGAGATTCAGGCATGACATCTGATCATCCACTTTGTGTGGAAAGAAAAGTAGCCTGCATAAGATATATTGTATATGAAATACAGAGGTTTTCAAATGGCTTAGCTTGTTGGTGATTTAGTCAGTCAGTCATGTCCGACTCTTGTGACCCCATGGACAGCAGCCTGCCAGGCTCTTCTGTCCATGGGTTTCTCCAGACAAGAATACTGAAGCGGGTTGCCATTTGCTTCTCCAGGGGATCTTCCCAACCAAGGAAGTGAACCCAGTCTCCTGCATTGCAGGCAGATTCCTTCCCAACTGAGCTGTTAGTCTGGGCCTAAACACAGAAAGAATGGATGATAGATGAACAGGAGGACTGGGCAGGAGGCACTTATGGGAGTGGCATGAGTTGTGAAGGTCTTTGTATCATTTTTATCATCCACTAGACACCAAACAGGATAGATGAGGCACTAAACAATGAAGTAACCAAATGACTTAGAGTTAATGCCCACCATTCTCTGTCACCAGCCTCTCCAATGTAAGCAAAATTGGCTTCCAACTAGAGGCAGGGATTGAGACTAGGTACAACCTCTGAACTAGCTGTCATTGCTGCCAAATGTCTAAACTGCAAGCAATAGAGTGTCACCAACATGGCACTTTTCCTCAAGGAGACAAACCAGTACTTTGATGACAAATTGATTAGATTAGATCCCTTTCATTTCTAGAGGAGTAGGGGACACCTTGAATAAAGTTAACTTGTATTCTGGGTTTAAGGATTCCTCTTTTTTACTTTCATGCCCTCAACCAACCCTCAACTATCCGAAGGCATTGAGAATGGATGGTCAGCCAAATATTGGATTCTTTTTTTAAAATATAAATTTATTTATTTTAATTGGAGGTTAATTACTTTATAATATACATTTCACTGAACCAGGAGACACACATGGAAAGAAAAGAAGCCTAGCAGTGAATTCATGACCATGGGATGCCCTAGTTCTATCACCCACTCTGCTACCCAGAAGGTGCCAGTCCCAAGGGCAGTGGAACAGCTTTGTGAAACTGCAGTTGAGATGATATTCTGCCAAAATGGGAAGCTTTTCTCAGGATGTAGTATATATTCCAAATCAATGACCAGTATATGGTGCTTTGTTCACCCACAGGTATTTACCCTAAGAACAAAACGGCAGTTGAAATGGCTCAATTTATCAAACTCTCAGTTCCCCATATGGGAACTCTGTTCTTTCTCTCACTTCAAATCAAGTATCTGTGAGTATGTAGGTCCTGAGAGTCCCTTGGACTGCAAGGAGATCCAACCAGTCCATTCTGAAGGAGATCAGCCCTGGGACTTCTTTGGAAGGAATGATGCTAAAGCTGAAACTCCAGTACTTTGGCCACCTCACGCGAAGAGTTGACTCATTGGAAAAGATTCTCATGCTGGGAGGGATTGGGGGCAGGAAGAGAAGGGGATGACAGAGGATGAGATGGCTGGATGGCATCACTGACTCGACGGACATGAGTCTGAGTGAACTCCGGGAGATGGTGATGGACAGGGAGGCCTGGCATGCTGCGATTCATGGGGTCGCAAAGAGTCAGACACGACTGAGCGACTGAACCGAACTGAACTGATACAGAATGGAAACATTTCCACCAGGAGACACCGGGAGAAACTCAAACATAAAGTTATGCCTACCCCTAACTCACATCAGATTTCTGGACTAAGAGGCTAGTAGGTAGGGAAGGTAGTCACCAATCAAGATTAATAGCCCTGATAAGCAGCAGGAGGTAGAGCTGATCTTTCCAGTGTGCTTATGTCATTTTTCTTTGCTATCTGTGTTGGGACATCTCTTAGTATTGCCCTGTGTAATTTTGACTATAGAGGGACATGAAAATTTGCCAGGATCTGAAAAAGAGCATGGTGAGTAGGACCTCTGATGCCTCAGGGATTGGGTCTGTATCATTCCTCCTCATATGCAGCCCACACCGGAAGGTTGAGAGATGCCTAGAATGAATTGTGCAGGAGAGAGATGGTGAGTAACATTTGCAAACCTGATACCAGCTACAATGGTGATATCTGCGTGTAGATCATCACTCTAAATCTCTCTTATAAGTTCTCCCTAAAGGAGCTGTTCCCTGATAGAGGAATTCTTACAAATCAAGTGGATCTGTGTGGCACAAGTTGTGGGCTGTAATGGAAGCTCTGATAGGTGTGATGTATCACCTAGACTTCCCTTTCAGGGCCAAAATAGCAATTCCCTAATGCTGTGAGTTTGGACAAGTGGTAGCTTATAGCCTCCATTAGAATTGATCTAGGTCAAGGGGAACTATTGATAGCTCAGTTGGTAAAGAATCCACCTGCAGTGCAGGAGACCCTGGCTCAATTCCTGGGTCAGGAAGATCCACGGGAGATGGGAAGGCTACCCACTCCAGCATTCTTGGGCTTCCCTTGTGGCTCAGCTGGTAAAGAATCTGCCTGCAATGCGGGAGACCTGGGTTCAATCCTTGGGTTTGGAGGATCCCCTGGAGAAGGGAAAGGCTACACACTCCAGTATTCTGACCTGGAGAATTCCATGGAGAGTCGCAAAGAGTTGAACACAACTGAGTGAATTTCACTTCACTTCACAAGGGGAAATATATCCCCAAGGTTACATCCATCTAGTGAGGGGAAACCTGTATCTATTGACTAGTCAATGTGTAGTTACAAAGTTTCCCACTATGGTTTAATTCCAGACATTTCTGAAGAGCCATTCCATCTGCCCATGGAATCACTTAAGAGCTATCTATTGTGATTCAACATGAACCTCTCAACAATCAAGCTTCCGTCGCACACTTATGGAATGTAGGTCTAAAAGAATGCTGCAATAAACCTGTGTGCACATTTGTCCCTTGGAACTTTTTTCTCAAGAAACCAGCCTGTGGAGTCCTGGCCCAAGGCCACAGGTGTGAGGCCTTTCACCAAGGCCACTGAGGCAAAGCCAAGAACCAAGTGTCACCTCCAGCACTGACTGAGCCACCTACAGGTGGCTACAGGTAGCATTGCCAAAGGCCCCCTGATCATCACCAGCAGGTTTCCTGGCCCCAAAGTAGGCAAAACTGCCCATACCAATAGTCACCCTATAGTACCCTAACCAATCACCTAATGCCAACCTTGAAGCAGGAATTTTCTTTGCCTTGTGGCTATAAAAATTGGCTACTAACTCACAAAAGGACTTCCTCTGTAGCTCAGTTGGTAAAGAATCTGCCTGCAATGCAGGAGAACTGGGTTCGATTCTTGGGTCGGGAAGATCCCCTGGAGAAGGAAATGGCAACCCACTCCAGTATACTTGCCTGGAGAATCCCACGGACAGAGGAGCCTGGCAGACTTCAGTCCATGGGGTTGCAAGAGTCGGACATGACCAAGCAATTAATACACCACCAACCACAGCCCACAAAACTATCACTTCTCCCTGGTCTGTCAGAAGGTTGGTCCACTGCATTGGCAGTGTCTTCATTATCTCTCCTCACTGCTCTAAATAAATTCACCCCTTCTGAAATATTCTGTATCTGGAAATTCTTTTTCAGAAAATCTGAGTCTTTCTGACTCAGACTGCCACAACACAACCCAAGGCAAATGTTAATAATAATGTATTCATGCGTATGCAGTGAAGCAGCCCAAGTTAGCAGGAACATGATTACTTCAGTTTGGGCTGGAACCATATTAAGTCAAGTAACACTAAAATTTTCTCTCTGATCTTATTATGATGATAGGAAGATGTCTGGTAAGTAGAATTCACTGGATTTGGAACTGACTAAGCCTTGACTGCGCATAAAGGTATTGTAAAGACTTTTGACTTGGGTAACTGGGTGGAAGGGAGTACTATTTGCAGAGATAACCAAGAGGAGCAAGTGATAGCAAGAGGTGGCACGTCAGAAGGAGATAGTAGTGAGGAATGAAATATTTCCTGCCATATCAGTAAATAAGACAGACACAGTTATCAGCAATTGAGCCGGTGAGCCCTGAGGGAATTCAGGAAGAAAAGAACACCTGCCATCTAGCAGCCATCAGACTGTAGCCACTCCCTACTGTGAGCCCTGAGAAAAGGAAGCTCAAGAGTTGAAAACAGGATCAGTTCAGTTCAGTTCAGTTGTTCAGTTGAGTCTGACTCTTTGCAACCCCATGGACTGCAGCATGCCAGGCTTCCCTGTCCATCGCCAATTTCCGGAGCTCACTCAAACTCATGTCCATTGAGTCAGTGATGCCATCCAACCATCTCATCCTCTGTCATCCCCTTCTTCTCCCGCCTTCAAACTTTTCCAAAATCAAGATCTTTTCCAATGGGTCAGTTCTTCACATCAGGTGGCCAAAGTATTGGAGTTTCAGCTTCAACATCAGTCCTTCCAATGAATATCCAGGACTGATTTCCTTTAGGATGGACTGGTTGAATCTCCTTGCAGTCCAAGGAACTCTCAAGAGTCTTCAACACCACAGTTCAAAAGTGTCAATTCTTCAGTGCTCAGCTTTCTTTATAATCCAACTCTCACATCCATACATGACTACTGAAAAAACTTAACTTTGACTAGATGGACCTTTGTTAGCAAAGTAATGTCTCTGCTTTTTAATATGCTATCTAGGTTGGTCATAACTTCCCTTCCAAGGGGCAAGCATCTTTTAATTTCATGGCTGCAGTCACCATTTGCAGTGATTTTGGAACCCAAGAAAATAAAGTCTGTCGCTGTTTCCATTGTTTCCCCATCTATTTGCCATGAAGCGATGGGCCCAAATACCATGATCTTCACTTTCTGAATGTTGAATTTTAAGCCAAATTTTTCACTCTCTTCTTTCATTTTCATCAAGAGGCTCTTTAGTTCTTTTTCACTTTCTGCCATAAGGGTGGTGTCATCTGCATATCTGAGGTTATTGATATTTCTCCCAGCAATCTTGATTCCAGTTTGTGTTTCATCCAGCCTGGCATTTCTCATGATGTACTCTGCATATAAGTTAAATAAGCAGGGTGACAATATAGCTTTGACATACTCTTACCCCATTTTGGAACAAGTCTGTTGCTCTATTTCCAGTTCTAACTGTTGATTCTTGACCTGCATACAGATTTCTCAAGAGGAGTAGATGTCTTTCTGGAACTCTCTTGCTTTTTCAATGAGCCAATGGGTGTTGGAAATTTGATCTCTGGTTCCTCTGCCTTTTCTAATTCCAGTTTGAACATCTGGGAGTTCATGGTTCACATACTGTTGAAGCCTGGCTTGGAGAATTTTGAGCATTATTTTGCTCATCTGTGTTCAGATGAGTGCAGTTGTGTGATAGTTTGAACATTCTTTGGCATTGCCATTCTTTGGGATTGGAATGAAAACTGACCTTTTCCAGTCCTGTAACCACTGCTGAGTTTTCCAAATTTGCTGGCATATTGAGTGCAGCACTTTCACAGCATCATCTTTTAGCATTTGAAATAGCTCAACTGGAATTCCATCACCTCCACTAGCTTTGTTCATAGTGATACTTCCTAAGGCCCACTTGATTTCACATTCCAGGATGTCTGGCTCTAGGTGAGTGATCACATCATCGTGGTTATCTGGGTTATGAAGGTCTTTTTTATATAGTTCTTCTGTGCATTCTTGCCACCTCTCCTTAATATCTTTTGCTTCTGTTAGGTCCATACCATTTCTGTCCTTTATTGTGTCCATCTTTGCATGAAATATTCCCTTGGCATCTCTAATTCTCTTGAAGAGATCTCTAGTCTTTCCCATTCTATTGTTTTCCTGTATTTCTTTGCATTGATCATTGAGGAAGGCTTTTTTATCTCTCCTTGCTATTCTTTGGAACTCTGCATTCAAATGGGTATATCTTTCCTTTTCTCCTTTGACTTTTGCTTCTCTTTTCTCAGCTATTTGTAAGGCCTCCTCAAACAATCATTTTGCCTTTTTGCATTTTTTTCTTAGGGATGGTCTGGATCACTGCCTCCTGTACAGTGTCACAAGACTTGGCCCATAGTTCTTCAGGCACTCTATCAGATCTAGTCCTTTGAATCTATTTGTCACTATAATTGTAAGGGATTTGATTTAGGTCATACCTGAATGGTCTAATGGTTTTCCATACTTTCTTCAATTTAAGTTTGAATTTGGCAATAAGGAGTTCATGATCTGAGCCACAGCCAGCTCCTGGTTTTGTTTTTGCTGACTGTATAGAGCTTCTCCATCTTTGGCTGCAAAGAATATAATCAATCTGATTACAGTATTGACCGTCTGGTGATGGCCAATATCTACACATGATGTCCACGTGTAGAGTCATCTCTCGTGTTGTTGGAAAAGGAGTTGCAGGATACTGGCCTCAGATAGCTGAGGTGCATATCAAAGGAATGATTTCAGTGAACTCAGATCGTTGCATATCTGGCTTTCTTTAATTTACAAAAACTTTTGACATTTGAACTACCTGCCCTTGGTTGCAAAACTTCTACATAACCTGGCTCCTCCCCTCACCTCCTCAGAGCAGTTCTCTCAGAGTTACTTGAAGTGTTGTCTCCCGGGCTTGCAGTCCTAAAAACTCCCACCGAATAAAACATAACTCTCAACTTGTGGGTTGTGAGTTTTTTTTAATAATTTTGCTTGTTTGTTGTGCTGGGTCTTCAATGCTGTGTGGCCTTTCCTCTAGTTACGGCAAGTGGGGTCTACTCTCTAGCTGCTGTGCACAGGCTTCTCATTGGAATGGCTTCTCCTGTTTTGGAGCATGGGCTCTAGGGCACATGGGCTTCAGGGGTTGCAGCTCCCAGGCTCAAGAGCACAGGCTCAATGGTTGTGGCGCACAGGCTTAGCTGCTCTGTGGCATGTGGGATCCTCCTGGATCAGGAATCGAAACTGTGTCTCCTGCACTGACAGGTGGATTCTTTATCCCTAGTCACCAGGGAAGTTTCATGAGCATTTTTTAAAGTCTACAGTAGACAGATACATTTCTATTTCTCCTATTAGTTTGTCTAGCCATTCCTGATATCTTCTTTGCTGGCTCTATCTTCTCAATGCTCTACTTAAAATCAGAGTTCTAAAAGCTCACCCTCAGCCTTCTTCTCTTTTTATTTTATATGATCTTCTCTGATGCTCCTGACACTGATAGGTACTTAGTATGTGCCTATACCGGCTATATAAATGGAAACAGTGACAGACATTTATTATCTTGGTCTCCAAAATCACTGCAGGATGGTGGCTGCAGCCATGCTATTAAAAGACACCTGCCCCTTGCAAGAAAAGCTATGATGACCTTAGACAGTGTTTTAAAAAAGCAGAGACATCACTTTGCCAACAAAGGTCCATATAGTCAAAGCTATTGTTTTTCCACCATTCCTGTACCTATGTGAGAATTGGACCATAAAGAAGCCTGATGTGCTGCAGTCCATGGGGTCACAAAAAGTCAGATATGACTGAGTGACTGGACAATTATACCTGCTAAGTCTATGGCTTAGACTCACTATTTTGTCTAAAGAAGTATTTCAAATCCCAAGTAGAAAACCCTACATAGATGTCCAAAAAATAATAATAATAATAGAAGGAAAGCAAAATTTTGCCCTTCCTGTATTCTGAATTTAGACAATGTCAGCCCAATGCACAAAAAAGAAACTGAGGAGTCAGTTTGATTTCTTCCCTTTTCCTATTCCTAAATTCAATATTCAGTGATTTGGCAGGTGACCAAGATGGTGGAGGAGGAAGACCCAGAACTCGCCTCCTACATGGACACACCAAAATTACTACTACTAGAACAAATATCTATGCAAACACTCTGAAGACTAGCAGAAAAGATTGTCCACAACTAAAGACATAAAGAAGGAACTACAGTGAGCCAGGAGGAGGGACAGAGATAAAATATTGTCAGGATGCAGACGCCCCCCTCCCCAGATCAGTGAGGGCCTAGGGAGGACTGTCACAAATGGGAGAACTGTCAGGATTGTAGAGCTCTTCCTCAAGGAGTGAGGGGTCCAAGCCCCGCATCAGGCTCCCTAGCCCAACGGTCCTGCACCGGGAAAACAAGACCCCAAAAACATCTCATTTGAAAACCAGTAGGATTATATATTCTGGAGAAGACAATGGCACCCCACTCCAGTACTCTTGCCTGGAAAATACCATGGATGGAGGAGCCTGGTCGGCTGCAGTCCATGGGGTCGCTAAGAGTCAGATACAACTGAGCGACTTCACTTTCACTTTTCACTTTCATGCATTGGAGAAGGAAATGGCAACCCACTCTAGTGTTCTTGCCTGGAGAATCCCAGGGACGGGGGAGCCTGGTGGGCTGCAGTCTATGGGGTCGCACAGAGTTGGACACGACTGAAGTGACTTAGCTTAGCTTAGGATTATATTCAAGAGAACCAGAGAGCTGTAGGAGACAGACTCTGCTTTTAAATCGTGCATGCAACATCTCACAAGCCCCAAGTCCTATCACAGAAGCACAGAGGCAATAGTTTGAAAGGAGCCTGGCTGATCTTGAAGAGCCTCCTGGAGAGGCAAAGGGAACTGGGACTCCCTCCTGGAGACACTGGCAGCAGTCAGTTTGGGGAGCTTGTTCTATCTCAGTAACACTGAAACTGGTACAATCAAAGAATTTTGAAATCCTTCCTCTAGCCCATTGGCACTGGGGACCTGGCCCCACTCTCCAGCAAGAAGAGGACCAGCAATGGACAAAGAGGAGCCATATTTCTCCCACACTATCTCCCTGGGCCCCGGGCACTTAGAAAATCAAAAGAAGATTTGAAGAAGCAAGTCTCAGAAAGGCAGGGGTGGGGATCCCTCTGGAGCCCCAAAAGCAGGAATTTGGAATTTTTATGCTGAACCCTTTAAAATTACTCAGACCAACAATTTACCTTCTGCGCATCTCTTCAGCCAAGTTTCAAATTCCCAGGAGAGAAATGGTTGCTCAGAATGATTCTCTGGCAACCTCATACATGTTTCCTATCTGGTTGACCCCAGCTGTGAATGATAAATCCAAGGGCAGGGATACCCCATTTAAGATAAGTCAGCTTAGTTCAAATGTATTCATCCATGGCCAGGAATACACAGCTCTTTTATAAGCAGCCAGGGGATAAGCTCTTTTTTCTCTGAATAAATGTCCTTCCCTCAATTCCTCCTTTTGTTGCTGTTCAGTCACTATATTGTATCCAAATCTTTGTGACCCCGTGGACTGCAGCACACTAGGCTCTTCTGTCTTTCACTATCTCCCAGAGTTCACTCAAATTCCTGTCCATTGAGTCGGTGATGCTATCTAACAAACATCCTCTGCCACCTCCTTTTTTTGCCTTCAATCTTTCCCAGCATCAGGGTTTTTCCCAATGAGTCGGCACTTTGCATCAAGTGGTCAAAATATTGGAGCTTCAACTTCAGCATCAGTCTTTCCAATGAATATTCAGGGTTGATTTCCTTTAGGATTGGCTCGTTTGATCTCCTCACAGTCCAAGGAACTGTCAAGAGTCTTCTCCAGCACCACAAATTGAAAGCATCAACTCTTTGGCACTTCCTCCTATTGGAAGGACTAATTTATTTCTGGGTAGTTATTATGATGCTGTATTAACAGGGCAGGAGCAGCTTCATTTTCCATGCATATGAGTTTCATACAATCTTAATCTTTATGTATTAGAACATTAAAATTCACCTTTGATAGACTGCTCTTTATACACCAATGGTTAAGCATTTGGCACTCCCGAGCAACTATCATGAGATGAGATGGTTGGATAGCATCACCTACTCAGTGGACATGAACTTGGGCAAATTCTGGGAGACAGTGAGGGACAGGAAGGCCTGGCATGCTGTAGTCCAAGGGGTGGACTTATAAGTGCACAAACTCTGCTGTAGAGTCAAAGATGGTGGTGCTGCTGCCAAAATGGAATTGCTAGTCTGGCGGGCAATATAATAGTTGCTGTTGTTCAGTCACTGAGTTCTGTCTGGCTCTTTGCCACCTCACTGGCAAACTCCAGCAGACAGTGAGGGACAGGAAGGCAGGGCATACTGTAGTCCATAGGGTGGTAAAGATTGACTGGTCTGATTTTCTTGCTGTCCAAGGGACTCTCAAGAGTCTTCTCCCCAGTTCAAAAGCATCAATTCTTCAGCACTCAGCTTTCTTTATGGTCCAACTTTCACATCCATATATGACTAATGGAAAAAACATAGCCTTGACTCTATGGACCTTTGTTAGCAAAATGATGTCTCTGCTTTTTAACATGCTATCTAGGTTGGTCAAAACTTTTCTTCCAAGGCACAAGCATCTTTTAATTTCATGGCTGTAGTCCACCTGCAGTGATTTTGGAGTCCAAGAAAATAAAGTCTGTCACTGTTTCCATTGTTTCCCCATCTATTTGCCATGAAGCTATGGGACCAAATGCCATGATCTTGGTTTTTTGAATGTTGAGTTTTAAGCCAGGCTTTTCACTCTCCTCTTTCACCTTCATCATGAGGCTCTTTAGTTCCTCTGTCCTTTCTGCCATTAGGGTGGTATCATCTTCGTATCTGAGGTTATTGATATTTCTCCCTGCAATCTTCACCCCAGTTTGTGCTTCATCCAGCCCAGCATTTCTCATGATTTACTCAATATAGGTTAAATAAGGAAGGTGACAATATACAGCCTTGACGTACTCCTATCCCAATTTGGAATAAGTCTGTTGTTCCATATCCAGTTCTAACAGTTGCTTCTTGACCTGCATACAGATTTCTCAGGAGGCAGGTAAAATGGTCTGGTATTCCTACCTTTTTAAGAATTTTCCACAGTTTGTTATGATCCACACAGTCAAAGGCTTTAGTGTAGTCAATGAAGCAGATTTTTTTTCTGGAATTCTCTTGCTTTTTCTATGATCCAATAGATCTTGGCAATTTGATCTCTGGTTCTCTTGCCTTTTCTAAATCCAGCTTGTACATCTGGAAGTTCTCAGTTCGGGGGCTGTGGAAACCTAGCTTGAAGGATTTTGAACATTACCTTGCTAGCATGTGAAATTAATGCAATTGTGTGGTAGTCTGAAAATTCTTTGGTACTGCCCTTCTTTAGGATTGGAATGAAAACGGACCTTTTCCAGTCCTGTGGCCACTGCTGAGTTTTCTAATTTTGCTGGCATATTGAGTGCAGGACTTTCACAGCATCATCATTTAGGTTCTGAAATAGCTCAGCTGGAATTCCATCACCTCCGCTAGCTTTGTTTGTAATAATGCTTCCTAAGGCCCACTTGACTTCACACTCCAGGATTACCTACCTGTGTTTGGAAGATGATAGCTCAACCACACCAAATATCCTTTCCACACTTTTCTTAATATTAATATCTGGCTGGGTCCTCCTGTTTGGTGTCTGGGTAATGCTCTTAGACAAGCTCCACCCCAGCCCCACCCTTCCAGAGACCAGCCTTGCAGATTAGAAATCCTGAGTGTGAGCCCCTAAAAGGTAATTTCTTCACTGTTGGAGTGCTGTTTTCCTATTGCCCTGTGAAGTCCCAGGGCTGCCCTGGACAGCCACCCACCAAGCACAGACATATGGAAGAACAGAACCCTCAGTGTCTGCATGTGAGCAAGATATACTGAAACTTCTTGCTTTATCCCTGAGCCTAGATGGCAGTGAAGCCTGCTCCTGATACAGTGTGCCAGAATGGGCTCCCTGAGACTCCAGAGCACCCAGGCAAGCTCTTGCCACAGCCACAGGGAGTCAGGCGAGGGGCAAGGGGCGGTGGGGGGGGGGGGCGGGTGGCGGGCGGGGTGGCATGTGACTCTGCGCAGCATCAATCCTGAATTTGCATCAAAGAGGTACAAAAAGAAAAGATTAACTTTTCTCCCACCACTTCCCAGTAGATAGGACACACTTTGTTGCTTCAACCCTGAGACAGATACTGTCCATCTCCGTATCCTGCAGGGACTTCCTGTCCAAAGGTATCATGCCTGTGTACTTAGTCACTCAGTCACGTCCGACTCTTTGCGACGCTATGGACTGTGGCCTTCCAGGCTCCTCTGTCCATGGGATTCTCCAGGCAAGAATACTGGAGTGGATAACCATTCCCTTCTCCAAGGCACCTTCCCAACCCAGGAATCTAACCTACGTCTCCTGCATTGCAGGTGGATTCTTTACGGGCTGAGCCACCAAGGAAGCCCAAAGTTACCATAGATCAGCTCAAAAATGTATCCTACTCATGAATATCTGTGAATATTCATCCAACAGCCAAAGTCCGATATAAAGATTATGTGCAATTGATTTTGCCTTCGCAGTGGATGAGGAACCCTTTGTCCCTGCCCCACATAGGCTTTTTCATTATGCATCTTCTGGCCTTAATTACCCTCTTCCCGCATTTCATTATAATGCAGCTCTTAATCTCAAAGTCCTTATTTTGCCAAGTGGAGACATTACTGCTATAAACATTTACCCACTTAAAGGACTGGGCAAAGCTGGGTGAGTGGGTGCAACCTGTTCACGGTGGGCACAGAGTCTGTGATGGAGATAATGAACACATAGAGCCACGGGGTCACTGATGGTCATCAGGAGGCCAGGATTAACAGATACACAGCACTATATATAAAATAACAAGTACTTACTATACAGCACAGGGGAACTCTACTCAATATTCTGTAATAACCTATATGGGAAAAGAAGCTGAAAAAGAATGTGTGTATTAAATCACATCAGTCACGTCTGCCTCTTTGCAACCCTATAGATGGTAACCTGCCAGGCTCCTCTGTCCATAGGATTCTCCAGGCAAGAATACTGGAGTGAATTGCCATTCCTTCCTCCAAGGGATCTTCCCAACCCAGGGATCGAACCCGAGTCTCATGTCGCCTGCATTGGCAGGCGGGTTCTTTACCACTTGTGCCACCTGGGAAGCCCTGAAAAAGAATAGATACATGTATTTTATATAAGGGAATCACGGTGCTATACACCTGAAACACAACACTAGAAATCAACTATACCCCCAAATTAAATTAAAATTAAAATTAAATTCACTCTAATAAAAAAAAAAAAAAAAACAGTGCCTGGAACAGGGTGAGCACTCTGCTGTCACTATCATTAATTTACTCCCATGAACTGTTGGGAGCCTGTCCCTGAAGGCTTCGGGTCTAGCACACGCCCTCCCCCAAGACTAGCCGGTCGTGAAGTTTTGGACTCTGCTTCACCCACAGCTGCTCCATTTTTCCTGTTTCTGGCATTGGGCAGTTTCATGATATTCTGCCTGCAGGGAGGGTTCCGCTGCTCAGGCAAAGCTTGGAAAGCACTCCTCTGGAAAATCCCCTGAAGACAGACCTCCCTTGTTTTTCCAACTCGGACTGTCTCCCCACCACCTTGGTCACAGCTCACAGGCTCACCCAAAGGTCGGGCGAGCCCTCCTGCATCGATATGGAAAGGCCAGGAACCTGTGGCCTCGGTCGAATTTTTTTTTTTCTCAGTCGATTGTCTTTTTCAAACACCCTTCTTTTGAAACACAACTGGAAGAATCCAAAATTACTCATTTACAAGGCATCCCCCCACACTGCTACAAACTCACATAGGCTTTACCTTTTAAGTTGAACTTGAAGCAATTTTTCTGAAAACATAAAAATTATCTTTTTTATATTTAACCTAGAAAGCTGAATGTTTTTTAATATCCACCACCATAATTTAACAAATTTTAAAAAATGAACCACTTTCTCTGCACCAAGAAACATCACCGGCACGGTCAACAAATAGCTGCCTTCTCATTAAAGCGTCTGCTCAGATGGCTGACAACCGGCTGGCTGGCTTCAAAAGCAAGGGAACAGACCCTTCCAGAGAACAGAACTTTGAGTTTGAACTCAGCCTTCTTAGAGTTTGTTTAACCGTGTATTGTTCTGCTACAGCGTTAACAGAAGTTTCAGTAGGAACAGCCTGGGGTCAGACTGTATCCAGCACCCCTTCTCCTTATGTTGTGCTTGACTATGTGCGATATAAAAATCCAAAATAAACAGATAAAAATCCCAGTCCTGCAGAATTGAGTCAACTTTCCCTTTAAAATCTTTACTTTTTTGAATGAGCTCCCCTCCCACAGGCCGGCAGGAAATCTGGTTCTGTCCCACAGTATTCCAGAGGACCCCCACGGAATCTCTGGTCAGCTTGCTTCTGATGCACTCCCTCTGGGGGTCCCTGAGACTCTTCTTCCCTTAGCTGCAGCCCTCTCAGGTGCTACAAACCATGCACACCGGCGCCTTCTTGTATGTGCCATACCCAGCAAAGACAAGGCTTGCGGATAACAATAAGTGATTATAGGCATAAGACAAAAACTTAAAACCTGGGAGCAGCTTATCTCTATTCCCACTATCACTCGGGGGGTCCCTTCCATTTCTCCCCTCAGGCTCTGGCCTGCTGCCCCAGTGGTGGGGATTCATTCCCATTGCATCAGTTTGCATGCCTGACTGGCATATTTCCCCTCCTATCTCCCAATGCCTGGCCAGCAAAACCAGATTCCTTTGTTGTCACAGTAATCTCTGCAGAGGTTATTTGGGGTTTCCCAAAGTCCGTCTCTCCTCCGTCACTAAGCAAAATATCTGGGTTGTGCCTAGGAGCTGCCAGCCTATGAGTTGCTTAGAATGGGCCTCCCCACCATTAACAACACAGCACATTCGTGTTTTTTGTTCCATGTGATAGGCCAAACGAACCAATGCCATCACTGTTCCCACTTGCCCACGCCTGCCAAAGCAAAAAAGAACAGACTCTAAAAAAAAAAAAGAACACAAACCAATAGTTAACATCTCAGAAATATTTGCATTCATATGGCTTTTTCTTGGGATCTCCTCTTCAATTATGGGTATGTGTTTTATATCTACAAGACTAAACAGGCTCACCCAAGTGCTTTCCAGGTGGTACTAGTAGTAAATAATCCACCTGCCAAGGCAGGAGACGCCAGAGATGCAGGTTCGATCCCTGAGTTGGGAAGATGCCTAGAGAAGGAAATGGTAACCCACTCCAGTATTCTTGCCTGGAGAATCCCATGGACAGAAGAGCCTAGCAGGCTATAGTCAAATGGGGTTGCAAAGAGTTGGACACAACTGAGCGCTCACACACGCACACACACACACACACACATACACACACACACATGGGGGGGAGGGGTCCCACTCAAAGCAGAGTTCTTTTTACCCTAGAATGCAGCAACTGCTACAAGTTTTTAATGACACTTTAAGAAACCCTCCCCTCCTCATCTGCAAAGTGTGAGGAGTGCCTCCTAGAGCTCACGACTTTATGGACAGCTTGGAAGCAGGGGGAGCCCACTGTCCAGTAGGTGGTCTCTAACCCATGCTCCACTGTGCCTTGCATCCCTCCAACCATCTCAGAACTACTCACTGCCACCCCAGACCCCCACTCCTGGGTTCAGACAAAGGTGGGCAGAGCCAGGGCTTGACACATGGCAGACATTCCAACATGTTTGTTGGATGAACTGAGGAACATAAGCCCTGAAGAGACTTCTGAGGGTCTCTGCCCCACCTAGTACAAACCAGAAAGGACCCAGGGAAGTGTCTTTCTGTTTCAAACGTAAGCAAGAAATAGATAAGTGCCTTATTTCAAAGTTACTAAATACATCCTGGCGTGAGAGAGTTGTTTGTTAATCAAACAACACCCTGTTTCCTCGATTAATGATTAATATGGTCTGTGAGTTCAAAGTGACCTTCAGATCAAAAGGTTTACTAATCTATCACTGAGTTCGTTCAAAGCTAAAATCTATAAAGTATAACCCTGACACTTGGGTTCTCCTCTAAAGGAAGTCTCCAACCTCGACCATATCATGAATAAAGAGACTGAAGGGAGGGATACTGGGAACTCCAGTGATGCTGGGGAGCAGGGAGGAGGAGATGGCAGCAGGGGCAACAACTTTATCCTAGTCATGATTCACAGAGATGGGGGCGAGCGCCACTCACCAGCACCTGAAACTGTTGAGCAAAGCAGAGAGAGAGGCACTTCAGGCAGGGCAGAGGGGAACCAATCAAAGACACACACCCAGACTCCAAAATCTAGGAGACAGGAAGAGTCAGTGAAGCTTGGATGGCTAAGAACAAAACAGAGCAGGGGAAACTGAATGGTTTCACCGCAGGTCTATTTCTTCCAAACGGGAGAAAGACTCACAGAAGATCTTAACGGACCTGATCTGAGATGCTCTGGGGGCTCCATTCCCCTCTCTTCCAAACTCTCATGCTTCCTAGGCATTTTCAGAGTCCTTCTCTGGCTTTCTGGGGTGGCTTCAACTCTCTGCTAGCACTGACGATCTCCAGCCATCATTTTAGCTTTACAGGCATGGCCGCATTCTTCAAAGCACAAAAATCACTCCTTTCTCTCCCTCATTCACACCAAAGTCCATTGATTAAATTATTTTAAATATTCCTCTGAAATTGGTGAAGATGGAAATTTCTAAATTTTCTGGTGCTTATGAGGCAGAAAAAGCAAGATAAATGGTCTCGTCAAATTAAACTTTACATTGGGACACTTTTTAGACAATAAAGAATAAAGATGATGTATAATTTTTAAAAGAAAATATTTCTTGGGATATTTCTGTGGCTTCTGGATGAAGGCACAGTTGGCCCTAAGCAACGAGTTACAGGTTTCCTTAAAGGCTTTCTCCCCTGAACTGCTCTGGCAGTGCGGGAGGGGGGGGGGGGTGTGCGGGGAGGGTGTCTGAAAAGGGCAGTAAAGAGAACTTCTGAAAAGAGTTCTTTGCTCCTAGGAACATTCAGCAGATCTTCCAGGATGTTAAAAAGCATCACAGACTAGGTTCATCATAAGAAGCAAGTAAGTTCCCTTTCCTACAAAAAAAAAGTTAAGATGAGTATGTGAAATGCTTAGCTCAGTGCCTGGTGCCTAATAGATAACATAACAAATATTAGGTTCTTCCCACCCTGAGAGTCCAGGGGCCTATGAGCACATATATTGGATGTATTTCTGGAGGGGCAATTGGGTACATTCTAGATTCTTCCAGAAGCTCACAATTTTCTTATAAGGGGCCATGGAGAGAGGAAGGCAGGGGAGGGAAGGAGGCCTGGGTTCTCTCTGCCAGCTCGGCCGCTCTTCCTCTGCCTGGGGTTTTCAGCACCTTCAGGCCGTCGCTGGTTTGGGTCTTATGCTGTCCACCACGGCTGAGAGCACCGCCCCTGCCGCCTTCGCTCCCTCCATCAGCACGTGCTCCACCTGCAAAGGAGACCAGCTCACAGGACCCTCGGTGAGGCTCCTAGGACCCCGCCCTGCCCCACCCCTACCTCACCACCTTCTTCAGGAACTGGCCTGCCTAGGAGGAAGCAGCCCAAAGATGCTAGAGCCGCGAGAGACCTGGACAAGCCAGGATTGTCCAAGATGGACATCAGAGGCAGGAGGCAACCTGGGCTCCTAGTTCTCTTCCTCCCCCAGAGCCATTCAGCCCACGGTCTGCCTGTAGTGTGGCAGTCAGAAGGGCACAGCCACTGAGTCCCTTATTCTATGTACAGGGAGTCTGAGAGGTGGGGAGGGGAGCTCCCTAGGACACGGTCACACAGGGATCAGTTTCACAGAGACCTGGGCTTAGGTCTCCTGAAAGCCCAGCCCAGGCTCCTTGGGAGGACCTCCTATCACCCCCTTGCTCCCTGGCGTCTTCTTTTCACATGCAAATGCTCGTGAGACAGGAGACCCCTCACACCAGGGCCCACCGAGCCTGCAGCACTAGAGCAAGGACTCCCGAGAGTGGAATGCCACACCTGCTGGCTCCTGGGCACGCCGTATCTCAGGTCGTTGACAAAGTGCTCGCAGTTCCCCTCGATCAGGCTGTACTGCACAATCTTGTTGATCATCTTCTTTGTCCGCTGGATGATCTTGTCCACAGGCAGGGGCAGGTACGTCCCATCCAGCTTGTTGTTCACCTTCCAGGAGCAGCCGTGCAGCACGTCCTCCAGACGACTGTATTTCACCACTGCCCGGTTGCTGAAGACAGAAGTGATGCTGCCAGCCTCAAATTCCTCACCTGGCAGCCAAAGACAAGCCAGAGTTGGGAGCTGCAAAAGGCCACGGTACAGAGCCCCCAGCTCACTCCAGGGGCTGGGTGAATGGCTTCTCTTAGGGCCCCAGTTTCACTGTCTCTAACAGGCACAGAGAATGGGAGTGGGGCTAAATGAGACGCAAAGGGCCAGCTTCCCCAAGAAACCGTCTGCCCTGTTTTCTGCACTCCCCACTTTCAACCCTCACAGCAATCTCTTTCTCACCAAGCTCTGGAAGCACCTTATGGTGTGGTCCCAGATTCCATTCTGTGTACTGACTCGACCAAGTCCTAGGACTTGCTTTCCTTACCAGAACCCAGGGTGACAAGCATCCTTACATGTAAGAGTCATTGGCTCCTGGGGGAAGGATTATGGCTTCCTGCCAGGCCTTCCCCTGCCGCCCCTGCAGGGGCGCAGGTGAAGCCAAGAGGCCATGCCTCAAGAAGCCAAGAGGACTCTAGATGGGACCCATTCCAACTAGCTTCCACCAAAGCCATTCTCCCTTTCCACTCAAGCATTAGGATTCTCCTTGATAGTTTATTTAAAAACAGGGTTCCACAGCTTTGAAGAAAGAAACATTTGAAGCTGCTGTATTATCATACCCAGTCCTTAGAGGAGAGCCTCAGAGAGGGTCAGAAACCCACTCAAGGCCAGGTAAGTGGCAGTTTAATACAGCACTGTTTTCCTGCTACAACCATATGGATATTTAAACATGGGAACCCTCCCCGCTGTAAGTTATGTGAGTGCAAGAAATGTCCCATTTTCTTTGCGAAGCATTTGAAGTCTATCTGCTGACTTCACAAAAGCTGGCAGTAGGCAATTCAGCTTTGGGGAACAAAAATGGCAGAATTCATTTTTAGAAGAAGATCTGACGGGGAGGGTAGGGACATAACTGTTAACTTATCCCTATAACAACTCTGGTTGTACCAGAAGTTTCCTGGATTTAGCCTGGAAAGGAGAGGGGAGATGAATGCGATGTGAAATGATTTTCCATTTTTCACATAGGCATCCAGACAGGAAGTGGGACAGGCAGTCGGATGAGTGGGGAAGCAAAGCAGGAGAGAGGGACTCTGCTCTGCGGGAAGGTCCCAGCCAGGTGAGAGGCTGGGCCAACCGAAGGGGACAGGACATGGGCAGGAGAGCCAGTAGCTCAGTCATGTCCGACTCTTTGCGACCTCATGGACTGCAGCACACCAGGACTCCCTGTCCATCACCAACTCCTGGAATCCACTCAAACTCATGTCCATTGAGTCGGTGTGATGAAGGTGTGCCCATAGGCATTTGGTATCAGTGCCCTTTTGTAATCTCAACTTGAACAGGCAGTACTTGCGCAGGAGGCAAAATGCCAGAGGCGCCAAAGATTACACAGTGGAGCCCCAGGCCTCTCCATCTCCAGCTCCCCCAGGTACCATCTCCTGAGGACACCATGTGACCAATGGTTCTAGATGTCCAGTTTTAAGCTGTTTCACATTCCGTGCTGTAATCTTCTACTATTACCATTTCCACCCCCATCAAACCTCAACTAAAATTTAATTAGTCACCTGTTTAATCTCAGCCCTGTGCTCATGCTGAAATGAAAGGAGAGCAGTGTCCACACTGAGGGTGAAGCCACCTGGGATGGGTCGGAAAAGCAGGGAGATCCAGTGAGGGTGGAGCTGCCAAAGGTGACCAGGAAGCCGGAGGCGGCATTTGGGGACAACGGGAAGGAAGTGGGCAATCAGAAGGCATAAACATCTGCACCCCTCCCGGGGAATCCTCAGAAATAGAGGAAGATCTTGAACTAAGCTGTGTCTGACTTTGCGACCCCATGGACTAGAAGCCCCCAGGCTCCTCTGTCCATGAGATTTTTCAGGCAAGATTACTGGAGTGGGGTGCTATTTCCTTCTCTGAAGGATCTTCCTTGCATCTCCTGCTGGGCATATGGGCTCTTTACTACTGAGCCACCTGACATCTCTATTTTAAAAGAAAAGGTGGTCTAGGTGGTCAGGGAACTTAGGGATGTTCTTCACACTTGCATCTGTCTTAGGGCTGGACACTCAGTGGTTTTTGATGGACAGAGACCAAGCTCAATCACACAGTAAATTAAGGTCCAGTCATGCTTCTGGTGTTTTATTGCTGAAGTAAGGTAGCAGCTGAGGGACACCATAATTAACTGTCCCTTTTATGCTGCTAACTTCAATATCAATATTTCAATAGAGCAGTGGTCCCCAGCCTTTTTGGTACCAGGGACCATTCTCATGGAAGACAACTTTTCCATGGGTCAGGACAGGATGGTTTCGGGATGATTCAAGCACATTAAATTTATTGTACACTTTATTTCTGTTATTATCACATTGTGACAATTTGGAAACGTGAGCGATGGGGAGCCACTGTAGATACAGATGAAGCTTTACTCATTGGCCCCCACTCACCTCCTACCATACTGCCCAGTTCCTAACAGGCCACAGACCTGAATCGGTCCATGACCCAGGGGATCACTGCAATAGAATATCCGCTCTTACTTGGGGGAGCCAGGTGAACCACACAATCGTCTTCCACATAGATGGCCCAGTGCTCATAGCCAATCCGAAAAATCTCAATCAGGTCTCCAGGTCTGGGTTTTGGTTTATCCTATGATGGAAAAACAAAATAAAATGAGACTTCACGTGCCCAGGGAACTGCAGAGATCCTGTTTGGGGATCAGCTACAACTCCGTGTGAAGACACTGCCTTTCATCACATTACAGAAACCCAGGCTGTAAGAGGATATCTCCACACGAATGACTGAAGGACCCACCCACTCCTGCCACCATCTTAAAGCCACAGAGGCTGACAGTGCCAGCTCCAAATGCACGCACGGCCTTCAGTACGTGATGGAACTCTTGTACACTTTCTCCTTGACGCTGAGCATCATGCAAACTTTTTCAATAGAGGGCGCTAGAGACACTGCAAGAGGAAGGAGATCTCCTGCAGGTTCTGGCTTTGTTACTGCTGCTGCTGCTAAGACGCTTCAGTCATGTCCGACTCTGTGCGACCCCATAGACGGCAACTCACCAGGCTCCCCCGTCCCTGGGATTCTCCAGGCAAGAACACTGGAATAGATTGCCATTTCCTTCCCCAATGCATAAAAGTGAAAAGTGAAAGTGAAGTCGCTCAATCGTGTCCGACCCTTAGCGACCCCATGGACTGCAGCCTACCAGGCTCCTCCATCCATAGGATTTTCCAGGCAAGAGTACTGGAGTGGGGTGCCATCGCCTTCTCCCAAACTCTTAATTCTTGGGATAAATCTCACTCAGTAATGATGTATAATCCTTGGCATCACCGACTCGATGCACATGAGTTTGGGTGAACTTCGGGAGTTGGTGATGGACAGGGAGGCCTGGCGTGCTGCTATTCATGGGGTCACAAAGAGTCCGACAGGACTGAGTGACTGAACTGAACTGAACTGAACTTTGCCTGATTTTAGTATCAGGGTACTTTCGTATTGGATAACACTGACCTCAGAATGAGTTGGGAAGCATTCCCTCCTCTATTTTTTAGAGTTTATGAGGAATTGGTAACTTTTCTTTTTTAGAGGTATAGTAGAATTCTCAAGTCAAGCCATCTGGGCCTGAGTTTTTCCTTGTGAAAAGATCTTTTATTTACAAATTCAATTTACTTGTAGGTCTGTTCAGATTTTCGAGTTATTCCTGAGCTAGTTTTGTAATCTGTGTCTTTCTAGGAGTTTGTTCATTTCATGTATGTTTTCTAATTTGTTAGTATAAAGTTGTCCATAGTATTCCTTTACTATCCTTTTAATTTCTGCAAGATTGGTAACAAGCTCCCTCTTTCAGTTTTGATTTTGGTAATTTGAGTTTTCTCTCTTTTTTTCTTGGTCAATGAATGTAGCAAAAGTTTTGCCCATTTTGTTTATCATCTCAGAGAACCAACATACGGCTTCCTTCTACTTGCTTTGAGGTTAGCTAGCTTTCCTTTTTCTAGTTTATCAAGGTAAGAACTTGGATTCTTGATCTGATATCTCTATTCTTTTTTAATATAGGCATTTATAGCTTATATAAAGCACTGCTTTAACTGCATCTAATAAAATTTGATAGGCTGAGTTCATTTTTAACTGAAAATGTCTTCTAATTTGTATATTTTTATTTCACCCATGGATTATTTAGAAGTATGTTTTTTTAGTTTCCAAATGCATATTTCCCAAATTTCATTGTTATTGATTTATAGTTTAATTTCAGGTGAACAAAGAAATATTTTGTATGATATCAATCCCTTTAAATTTGCTGAGACTTGCTTTATGGCCTAGAATATGATCTCTCTTGGGGAATATTCAAGTCTGCTTAAGAAGAATATGTGTTCTATTTTTGAGCAGACTATTCCGTAAAAGTCAGTTAGGTAAAGTTGATTAATATCATTGTTCAAATCTTCTATATGCTCACTGATTTTCTGTCCAGTTATTCCATCCAGTATCAAGAGTAGAGTATCTAAGTCCCAAAATATTATTTCTGAATTGCCTATTTCTCTCTTCAATTCTGTTAGCTTTTCTTCATGAATTCGGGGCTTATATTGTTAAATGTATATGTGTTTACAATTGTTATATCTTCCTGATGAATTAATCTTTTATCATCAAAACTGTTCCTCTCCTTAATAAAATTTCTTAAAAGTCTGTTTTTTTATATTAATATAACCACTCCAGCTGTGGTTCTGCTTGCATCCTTCTACATCCAACCTATTTATGATCTTGAATCTAAAGAGTGCCTCCTGGGAATTGCCTGGTGGTCCACTGGTTAGGACTCAGCACTTTCACTGCCATGGCCCCAGGTGTAATTCCCGATCAGGGAACTAAGATCCTGTAAGCCATGCAGCCAAAATAATAAATAAATAGTTTGTCTCCTGTAGGTGGCCTGTAACTGGATCTTGTATTGGCAAGTCAGACGATCCTTTTTTGGACTGTTTGAGTCACAAACTGCTGTGAAACTGTGGATTCAAACTCCCATCTGGAGTCCTTGATCCAATATAAGCTCCATGACTTTAAAATTAGTTAGAATAAAAGCTAAAATATATATTTATATTCCTTTACAATAATAACCTATGTAATTACCTTTACTGGTGCTTTGTATTTCTTCATGTAGATTAGTCACTGTCTGGTGTGACTTCCTTTCAGCCTGAAGAACTTTCTTTGCTGCTCCCTTTCAGGTAAGTCCTATAACAACACTTTCTACCAGTCTTCACTTATCTGAGACTTCACTTTATTCCACCTTTATTTTTGAAAGATAGTTTATCAGACATAGGATTTCTGGTTGACAGCTTTTTTTTTTTCCTTTTGTCAATTTTCATACACCATCCCACTGCTTTCTGGCCTCCGTCATTTCTGACCAAAACAACAGCTATCAGTTTTACTGTGGTTCCTTTGTACACGATGAGTCTTTTTTTCCTCTCTCTCTCTCGTGGCTTCAAGATGTTTCAACTGTTTTGATTCTGATTCCCCCAGAGCTGGCGGTTGCTGCTACTTGTTTGTTTGTTTAGAGGCCTGCCTGGGTTAATTCTGCAAAATCTGTTTCCCTCACAGTATTCAACCCCTGGTGCACTGGCTTCAGTTTTGTTTTGTTTTCTTGCTTTTATTTTTAAGTCTGACATGGGCAGTAACTGGTCAGAGGCTGACACACCTCTTGGGCCAATAGGGCATCACGTTTTTTCCTATGGAGCTTGGTGTGGTTTGGAGAATTCATTCAAGGTTCTAAAGTTGAAAAGTCTGTGAGCTGTTATGTAACACTTTCTGCATTCACAAGGCCTCATGCTCCTCCAGGAATGGAAGGACAGGCCCCTCCAGTGTCTGCTGACTGTATGTGCAGCCTATGCAGCCCTTCCAGACCAACAGCTTTTCTAGGCCCTCTTTAACTGTCTCAGTACCTGCATGTCTGTATTAAATTTCTGGCTGGTCTGTTAATCTATCGCTTGTCCCAACAAACACTGCAACCTCAAGCTAGCTGCAATTTTGGCCTTCCATGATGTTTGTCACTTAGGTAACTATTCTTTTCAACAACATCCCTGGGCATGGAATTTTCCACATTCTGTTTCAAATAAAGTTTCCCTCTGTGGCCACTGCCAGTCCTCCTGGCATGTCCCACCCACTTTCCCACCACAGAGCCGGGGAAGGTAGGGGATGGAGGGCATACAAAGACACTACGGATCTCCATTGCTCTGAGATTCCAGGATTCAGTAGACTTTCTGGATTTAATGTGTATCAACTTACTGTATGCTCTGGTCAAATTCCAGAATTTTATTTATTTATTGGTTGTGCTGGGTCTTTGTTGCTGCACAGGCTTTTCTCTAGTTGTAGCAAGCAGGGGCCACTCCTCCTTGCGGTGTACAGGCTTCTCATTGTGGTGGCTTCTCTTGTTGCTGACCATGGGCTCTAGGGAGTGTGGCTTCAGTAGCTGCTGTTCCCAGGCTCTGGAGCACAGGCTCAACAGCTGTAGCACATGGGCTTAGATGCTCCATAGCATGTGGGGTCCTCCGGGACCAGGGATTGAGCATGCCTCTCGTGCATTGGCAGGTGAGTTCTTTACCACTGGGCCATCAGGGAAGCCCCAGAGTCTTTAAATCATTGTATTTGACAGTTTCATCCAGCTTTATTTTTGCTATTTGGGGAGATTTTCTGAGATCCTCAGCCATTTCAGAAGTCCTGCCCACTTGAGGGAATAAATTTTTATGGGCACAAACCAGACCATTGACTCAGCAATACTACATGGAAGAAATTGTGGCCAAGAAAGATGAAGTGCTTTGCCAAAGTCATTTGCAAGTCACCTGGCAGAGCTAGGACCAAAACCAGGTTTCTACCCCCTGACCAAACCAACTGAAAGAGAAAATACAATAGCAACTGAGTTCCCACTAGAGGGCGCCCCAAACCAGCCTTCCCGTGTGGACCGTGAAATCACTATCCTTGCTGAGTTTTCCTGGAATAGCTGCCATTAAGAAGACAGAACAATTTATTCTGATGCTAGTCTAAGCCAGAAAAAAAAAAATCAAAAGAAATCCACATGCTGGCCATCAAGGATGTTTAACAAGCCTGGTACAAGAAACAGAAAGTTTCAGCACTGAGGGAAGTGGATTTTAGAATTTTAACCCACCTGCAACATTGCCACTGGATAAAGGTTGTTGTTGTTCAGTTGCTAATTTGTGTCTGACTCTTTGCCACCCCATGGACTGCAGCACTCCAGGCTTCCCTGTCCTTTCCTATTTCCCTGAGTTTGCTCAAATTCATGTCCATTGAATTAGTGACACCATTCAACTAATTCATCCTCTGTCACCCCCTTCACCTCCTGCCCTCAATCTTCCCCAGGGTCAGGTCTTATCCCCAGCATCAGATGGCCAAAGGATTGTAGTTTCAGCTTCAGCACCAGTTCTTTCAATGAATATTCAGGGTTGAATATTCTGAATGAATTGACTGGTTTGATTTCCTTGCAATCCAAGGGTCTCAAGAGTCTTCTCCAGCACCACAGTTTGAAAGTGTCAATTCTTTGGCACTCAGCCTTCTTTACAGTCCAACTCTCATATCTGTCCTTGACTACTGGAAAAACTATAGCTTTGACTATACAGACCTTTGTTGGCAAAATGATGCCTCTGCTTCTTAATATGCTGTCTAGGTTTGTCATAGCTTTTCTTCCAAGGAGCAAGTGTCTTTTAATTTCATGGCTGCAGTCACTGTCCACAGTGATTTTGGAGCCCAAGAAAATTAAATGTCACTGTTTCCACATTTTCCCCATCTATTTGCCACGAAGTGATGGGACTGTATGCCATAATCTTTGATTTTTTGAATGTTGAGTTTTAATAGGGGTAGGAAGGTGAAAACTTGAATGGAATTTACAACAGACTTAATAGTCACCTGCTCTCTTGCTGAAGTTTCTCCCACTATAAACCGATTGTATTGAGCTTTGGGTCTCACCTTTGGCTGCACATGGAAATCCCCTGCAGAGCTCTTAAATATTAAGACTGATCTGGAGTATGGCCTGAGAACCAGAGTTTTAAGAGCTCCTTGGGTGATTCTAATGGCAGCCAAGGTTGTAGCCATACTGGAAGCTTTTCCAGGGTCTCATCCTCCCTTTATCCTTGACTTTACCCAGTCCCCAGCACTTCATGAACCTCAAGGAACCAGTCTATATCCTCCAGGTTGACCTCCAGTCCCAGCTGGTGCTCCAGTCTTCAAATCCAGATTAAGCTTTCTCTGCCCTTTAACTCTCTTTGAAATAAGCTGTCACTTCAAAATCTTCCATCCATCTTGTTATGTATTTCCTTTGCACAGGCTGGCAGCCCAGCCCTGGCCCTTCTCCCAGAGATAGGCATCTGTTTAGAAAAACCAGTCTTTCATAAGGCCCCTAGATGATAAAAGTTTCTGAAAGTCTTATAACTCTGAGGGGTGATATAAGGAAGTGGGTGGAGGGCTTATTCCTGCCTACAGCAGAGGCGAGGGCTCCCTGAGGCAGGCCCTTATGTATGGACAGTCTCTTTTTAGTGACCAAAAGCAATGGGAAACACAAGTTAAAGTCAAAGAAACAGATTCAATAGGAGTCAAAATTGGCTCTTTCCTGTAACAATCTGTACACGTGTTCATAAGCAGCTTTATTTGCAACAGCCAAACACTAGAAACAACCCAAATGCCCATCAATGGGTGAGTGAATGAACAAATAGTGATCTATCCATATAATGAAATACTACTTAGTAATAAAAAGAAATAAACTATTGATAACATGCAGCAACATAGATATAACTTGGAATAATTATATGAAATTATGTGAAAGGAGAGAGACACAAAAAAGCCCATACAATATGATTCCATTTATGCAATCCTCTAGAAAATGCTGACTAATGTATAGCAACAGAAAGCACATCAGTTGTTGCATGGGGATGTGAGTGGAAGAGGGAGGGGTTTACAGAGGGGGACAAAGAAAGCTGTGGGAGTGATGCAGATGTCTGTGCCCCCACCAGGGATTGAACCTGCACCCTGAGCAGTGAAAGCACAGAGTCCTATCCATTGGCCTGCCTGGGAATTCCTGGTTATTCGTTTTCTTGATGGTGGTGATGATTTCATGGGTGAATACACATGTCAAATCATACCCAATTGTATACTCTGAATATATGCAGTTTATCATATGTTGGTTATACCTCAACAATGCTCAATAAACAGATCCATAAAGCTGTTTCTAAACAATTTAAAGGCATCAGTTCAGTTCAGTCGCTCAGTTGTGTCCGACTCTTTGAGACCCCATGAATCACAGCAAACCAGGCCTCCCTGTCCACCACCAACTCTCAGAGTTCACCCAAACTAATGTGCATTGAATCAGTGATGCCATTCAGCCATCTCATCCTCTGTCGTCCCCTTATCTTCCTTCCCCCAATCCCTCCCACCATCAGGGTCTTTTCCAATGAGTCAACTCTTCGCATGAAGTGGCCAAAGTATTGGAGTTTCAGTCTCAGCATCAGTCCTTCCAATGAACACCCAGGACTGGTCTCCTTTAGGATGGACTGGTTGGATCTCCTTGCAGTCCAAGGGACTCTCAAGAGTCTTCTCCAGTACCACAGTTCAAAAGCATCAATTCTTCGGCGTTCAGCTTTCTTCACAGTCCAACTCTCACATCCATACGTGACCACTGGAAAAACCATTGCCTTGACTAGAAGGACCTTTGTTGGCAAAGTAATGTCTCTGCTTTTTAATATGCTATCTAGGTTGGTCATAACTTTCCTTCCAAGGAGTAAGCGTCTTTTAATTTCATGGCTGCAATCACCATCTGCAGTGATTTGGGAGCCCAAAAGAATAAAGTCAGCCACTGTTTCCACTGTTTCCCATCTATTTCCCATGAAGTAATGAGACCAGATGCCATGATCTTCATTTTCTGAATGCTGAGCTTTAGGGCAACTTTTTCACTCTCCACTTTCACTTTCATCAAGAGGCTTTTTAGTTCCTCTTCACTTTCTGCCATAAGGGTGGTGTCATCTGCGTATCTGAGGTGATTGATATTTCTGCCGGCAATCTTGAGATTCCAGCTTGGGCTTCTTCCAGCCCAGCGTTTCTCATGATGTACCCTGCATATAAGTTAAATAAGCAGGGTAACAATATACAGCCTTGACGTACTCCTTTTCCTATATGAAACCAGTCTGTTGTTCCATGTCCAGTTCTAACTGTTGCTTCCTGACCTGCATACAGATTTCTCAAGAGGCAGGTCAGGTGCTCTGGTATTCCCATCTCCTTTAGAATTTTCCACAATTTATTGTGATCCACACAGTCAAAGGCTTTGGCATAGTCAATGAAGCAGAAATAGATGTTTTTCTGGAACTCTCTTGCTTTTCCATGATCCAGCGGATGTTGGCAATTTGATCTCTGGTTCCTCTGCCTTTTCTAAAACCAGCTTGAACATCAGGAAGTTCACGGTTCATGTATTGCTGAAGCCTGGCATGGAGAATTTTGAGCATTACTTTACTAGCATGTGAGATGAGTGCAATTGTGCGATAGTTTGAGCATTCTTTTGCATTGCCTTTCTTTGGGAGTGGAATGAAAACTGACCTTTTCCAGTCCTGTGGCCACTGCTGAGTTTTCCAAATTTGCTGGCACATTAAAAGTGGTCAAACAGGAGATGGTAAGAGTGAACGTCAACATTCTAGGAATCAGCGAACTAAAATGGACTGGAATCAGTGAATTTGGCTCACATGACCATTATATCTACTACTGTGGGCAAGAATCCCTTAGAAGAATTGGAGTAACTATCAAAGTCAACAAAAGAGTCCAAAATGCAGTACTTGGATACAGTCTCAAAAATGACAGAATAACCTCTGTTCGTTTCCAAGGCAAACTATTCAATATCACAGTAATCTAAGTCTATGCCCCAACCAGTAACCCTGAAGAAGCGGAAGTTAAATGGTTTTGTGAAGACCTACAAGACCTTTTAGAATTAACACCCAAAAAGATGTCCTTTTCATTATAGGGGACTAGAATGCAAAAGTAGGAAGTCAAGAAACACCTGGAGTAATGGGCAAATTTGGCCTTGGAATACAGAATGAAGCAGGGCAAAGGCAGGAGAATGCACTAGTAATAGCAAACACCCTCTTCCAACAACACAAGAGAAGACTCTACACATGGACATCACCAGATGGTCAACACCGAAATCAGACTGATTATATTTTTTGCAGCCAAAGATGGAGAAGCTCTATACAGTCAGTAAAAACAAGACCAGGAGCTGACTGTGGCTCAGATCATGAACTCTTTATTGCCAAATTCAGACTTAAATTGAAGAGAGTACAGAAAACCACTAGACCATTCAGGTATGACCTAAATCAAATCCCTTATGATTATACAGTGGAAGTGAGAAATAGATTTAAGGGACTAGATCTGATGGACAGAGTGCCTGATGAACTATGGATGCAGGTTTATGACATTGTGCAGCAGACAGGAATCAAGACCATTTCCAAGAAAAAGAAATGCAAGAAAGCAAAATGGCTGTCTGAGGAGGCCTTACAAATAGCTGTGAAAAGAAGGGAAGCAAAAAGCAAAGGAGAAAAGGAAAGACATAAGCATTTGAATGCACAGTTCCAAAGAATAGTAAGGAGAGATAAGAAAGTCTTCCTCAGCAATCAATGCAAAGAAATAGAGGAAAACAACAGAATGGGAAAGACTAGAGATCTCTTCAAGAAAATTAGAGACACCAAGGGAACATTTCATGCAAAGATGGGCTCAATAAAGGACAGAAATGGAATGAACCTAACAGAAGCAGAAGATATTAAGAAGAGGTGGCAAGAATATACAGAAGAACTATATAAAAAGATCGTCATGACCCAGATAACCACAATGGTGTGATCACTCACATAGAGCCAGACATCTGGAATGTGAAGTCAAGTGGGCCATAGGCAGCATCACTATGAACAAAGCTAGTGGAGCTGATGGAATTCCAGTTGAGTTATTTCAAATCCTAAAAGATGATGTTGTGAAAGTGCTGCACTCAATATGCCAGCAAATTTGGAAAACTCAGCAGTGGCCACAGGACTGGAAAAGGTCAGTTTTCATTCCAATCCCAAAGAAAGGCAATGCCAAAGAATGCTCAAACTACTACACAATTGCACTCATCTCACACGCTAGTAAAGCAATGCTCAAAATTCTCCAAGTCAGGCTTCAACAATACATGAACTGTGAACTTCCAGATGTTCAAGCTGGTTTTAGAAAAGGCAGAGGAACCAGAGATGAAATTTCCAACATCTCCTGGATCATTGAAAAAGCAAGAGTTCCAGAAAAACATCTATTTCTGCTTTGTTGACTATGCCAAAACCTTTGACTGTGTGGATCACAATAAATTGTGGAAAGTTCTGAAAGAGATGGGAATACCAGACCTCTTGACCTGCCTCTTGAGAAATCTGTACCCAGGTCAGGAAGCAACAGTTAGAGCTGGACATGGAACAACAGACTGGTTTCAAATAGGAAAAGGAGTACGTCAAGGCTGTATATTGTCACCCTGCTTATTTAACTTATATGCAGAGTACATCATGAGAAACGCTGGGCTGGAAGAAGCCCAAGCTGGAATCAAGATTGCCGGCAGAAATATCAATAACCTCAGATATGCAGATGACACCACCCTTATGGCAGAAAGTGAAGAGGAACTAAAAAGCCTCTTGATGAAAGTGAAAGAGGAAAGTGAAAAAGTTGGCTTGAAGCTCAACATTCAGAAAACTAAGATCATGGCATCTGGTCCCATCACTTCATGGGAAACAGATGGAGAAACAGTGGAAACAGTGGCTGACTTTATCTTTTCGGGCTCCAAAATTACTGCAGATGGTGATTGTAGCCATGAAATTAAGATGCTTGCTCCTTGGAACGGAGAAGGCAATGGCATCCCACTCCAGGACTCTTGCCTGGAAAATCCCATGGATGGAGGAGCCTGGTAGGCTGCAGTCCATGGGGTTGCTAAGAATCGGACACGACTGAGCAACTTCCCTTTCACTTTTCAGTTTCATGCATTGGAGAAGGAAATGGCAACCCACTCCAGTGTTCTTGCCTGGAGAATCCCAGGGATGGGGGAGCCTCGTGGGCTTCTGTCTATGGGGTCGCACAGAGTTGGACATGACTGAAGCGACTTAGCAGCAGCAGCAGCTCCTTGGAAGAAAAGTTATGACCAACCTAGATAGCATATTAAAAAGCAGAGACATTATTTTGCCCACTAAAGTTCATCTAGTCAAGGCTACTGTGTTTTTCAGTCATGTATGATGTGAGAGTTGGACTATAAAGAAAGCTGAGCGCTGAAGAATTGATGCTTTTGAACTGTGGTGTTGGAGAAGACTCTTGAGAGTTCCTTGGACTGCAAGGAGATCCAACCAGTCCATCCTAAAGGAGATCAGTCCTGAGTGTTCATTGGAAGGACTGATGTTGAAGCTGAAACTCCAATACTCTGGCCACCTGATGTGAAGAGCTGACTCATTTGAAAAGACCCTGATGCTGGGAAACATTGAAGGGAGGAGGAGAAGGGGATGACAGAGGATGAGATGGTTGGATGGCATCACCGACTAATGGTCCTGAGTTTGGGTGAACGCTGGGAGTTGGTGATGGACTGGCATGCTGCAGTCCATGAGGCTGCAAAGAATTGGACACGACTGAGCAACTGAACTGAACTGAACTGAAAGCAACATCCCTAATCGGTGTGCAGTTCAACCTGCCACAATATAAATAAAGTAAAATAGCAGAGAAGTCTCTAGGAATTAAAGATATGCCTGGTCTGAGAATTCCCACAGTACCCACCTCTGCTGCTTGCTTCGTTAACCTGCCTGCAGTCCCAGGCTTCAGGGTTGAATTCCGCTCTGCTCTCTTCTGCTTGGGTGTGGACTCCAGGCTGACTACGGGCTTCTCCCTAAATGAATTTTGTAAGAGTATAGTTAATAGAAAAACCACTACTTCACAACTATTGGAAGTTCTGTATTACTTCAGAGTTACGACTTTAAGATATCTTTCAGTTTTGAGATTCTAGGAAACATTTTGCCTACGAAATTTGTTTCTGTGATGCCATTCTGTCCTGCAAAATAATGGCTGCTGTTTTCTGCTTTTCAGACAATTGTTTAAAATGCTAATGACAGCAATGAGTAGCTTTCAGGGGTGTTTCCCTCCCTTTAATAATTTTTTTTGATGTTTTAAAATATTTAGACATAGCTTTTTAAAAATAGTACACAATGACTTCTAAGGAAATTCAACAGGCCTCTCCTCCTTCCCTTCCCTCCCAGTCCTCCAGGCCAGAAGGGCCTCTCAACTGTTGGACTGTTTCTTCCAATAATTAGCTCCATATTTCTGAGAAAGCCTGTTGACAACACTATAACTGCCAGTACTGTGATAGAAATCAGTATATTTTGTCCCTTGAAGCAAAATGTTACAGGAGAGGACTGAAACTAAAGGCAAGGATATGATTTTGGGGGTAGAACAGTAGAGTGAAATATATGGGGCCACAAAGACCTGAGTTTGAATCCTGGCTCTCATATTTGCTGTGCAAGCTTGAGCTAGTAAACTAGTTTGTCTGAACCTCGGTTTGACTGTCTATAAACTAGAGATGCTAATATTGGTCTCACAGAGTTAGCAAGTTGGTTAAATGGAAAAGCATATGTATACATCTGGCTTCCCTGGTGGCTCAGATGGTAAAGAATCTGCCTGCAGTGTAGGAGACCCAGGTTCGATCACTGGGTTCAGAATGACCACCCCCAAAATGGCTTTTTCCTTACCATCCCCAAATTTTAACTCTTCTCCAAAGGTATAGCGTATGGGAGTGATGGGGAGGAGGTGGGGTGTACTCCCCATTTTCAGTATTGTTCTTCTCCAAACTTGCAGCTCTCAGAATCTTAAACAGAGACAAATGTCATGTTTCTCAAGAAAGTCAGCTGCAGAAACTGGAAGATGGTTGCATCAGTCATTAGTTACTGAGAGCAGCGGGCAATATTGTAAGCATTCTTGGGAAGCAATATGGTTCTCAGGGGTCTGCAAAATGGCTAGAAACTACTACAAGGCGGCCTCCAGCCTGGCCTGCAGGTCCCAGGACTGCCCTCCCGCTATTATCATCAGGAGCACACCAGGCTCCATTGCTGGCAGCCTGGTTCATGCAGACACCAGCTAAGGATTTGTATTACAGAAGTGTCATCAAAGTCAGTTCTTCAAAACCACCCAAAGACCCAGTCCTTCCACACAAAGAAAGAATCTTACCCCTGCTGGACACTGCTTCTGCCCTGTTCTATCGTGCCCTCCTGCGGCTTCTTGGGCAAAACCTGGTCCAATGCCTGAGATCCCACAGATTCTTCTAATTCGAAGGAAAAAAAAATCATGTTACTGAATATTTAAGCCACAACTGCCTTCTATGGGGAGTGTAACCCATGAAAGGAGGGTTGGAGCCAGGCCTCGACAGCGATGTGAAGGTGGGAGCTCTAGTCTAGCACTGAGCCCAGCTCCCAGTTCAGTTCAGTTCAGTTGCTCAGTCGTGTCCAGCTCTTTGCGACCCCATCAATCGCAGCACACCAGGCCTGCCTGTCCATCACCAACTCCCAGAGTTCACTAAAACTCATGTCCATCGAGTCGGTGATGCCATCCAGCCATCTCATCCTCTGTCGTCCACTTTCTCCACCTGCCCCCAATCCCTCCCACCATCAGGGTCTTTTCCAATGAGTCAACTCTTCGCATGAGGTGGCCAAAGTATTGGAGTTTCAGTCTCAGCATCAGTCCTTCCAATGAACACCCAGGACTGGTCTCCTTTAGGATGGACTGGTTGGATCTCCTTGCAGTTCAAGGGACTCTGAAGAGTCCCAACACCACAGTTCAAAAGCATCAATTCTTCCGCGCTCAGCTTTCTTCACAGTCCAACTCTCACATCCATACATGACCACTGGAAAACCATAGCCTTGACTAGACGGACCTTTTTTAGCAAAGTAATATCTCTGCTTTTGAATATGCTATCTAGGTTGGTCATAACTTTCCTTCCAAGGAGTAAGCATCTTTTAATTTCATGGCTGCAATCACCATGTGCAGTGATTTGGGAGCCCCAAAAGATAAAGTCTGACACGGTTTCCACTGTTTCCCCATCTATTTTCCATGAAGTGGTGGGACCAGATGCCGTTTTTAGCCCTCAATAAATTTTGGTATAAAGGGGGCTGTGGGACCATCCTGAAAAGGGTTCCTCCTCCGGGAAAGAGAGATTTTGGAATTCCTGGGTATGGAATCGGGGAACGGTTGCCTCTATCCCAGATGGCAGAAGCTTCTGTGGGGCTGGATTGGGGTTAAACCCAATGGCAGAAGCTTCTGTGGAGCTGGAGCCGTTCTGAACTCTACCTGCTGGGCAGCAGCCGCGTTTGTTTACTCGGTAAATACTCGCGAGGGTCGCTGGATGCCTGGCCCACTTTGATTAAATTAATAGCCAACGACCATTCCTAACTATTCACTTATTTCGGTTAACAAGCATCTCTGCTGCTACTGCTAAGTCGCTTCAGTCGTGTGCGACTCTGTGCGACCCCATAGACGGCAGCCCACCAGGCTCCCCTGTCCCTGGGATTCTCCAGGCAAGAACACTGGAGTGGGTTGCCATTTCCTTCTCCAGTGCATGAAAGTGAAAAGTCAAAGTGAAGTCGCTCAGTCGTGCCCGACTCTTAGAGCCCCCATGGACTGCAGCCTACCAGGCTCCTTCGTCCATGGGATTTTCCAGGCAAGAGTACTGGAGTGGGGTGCCATTGCCTTCTCTGAACAAGCATCTCTAACAGTGAACAAATATCTACGAGGAGAATTGAAGGAAACCACGGTGACCTTTCTGGAGGTCCGAGGGCCTGCTAGGACCTGGAGAACGACCTCGGAAGGCTCCAGGCCGGGTCGCGGCGGCTCGGTGGGGAGTAGCCCAACGCCCGCGGCGGCCTGACCGGGGCCCGGCTGGAAGTCCAAGAGTGGCCGGGGTGCCATTCGGCCCAGAACTCGCGGTTCTCAAGGCGGGCCGGACGCGGGACCGTGGGAACCTAGGGAGGCGGCGCCCGCCCTCGCCTCGGGCGGCGGGGCTCAGGCCCATCCCGCTGCTGCCGCCCCGCCGGTCCCCGGGCCTCGCAGGGGGCGACGCGCGGCCGGTCGGCGGCGCGCGGGGAGAGCGGAGGGGCGCGGAGCCGGCACGCGGGCGCGCAGCAAACGGCGGGGGCGCGCGGCCGGAGCGCGCGGGCGCGGTGAGCACGTGCCCGAACAGGGCGGTCACAGATCGCGCGCTCGGAGGCCCAGGAACTTGGAGGCGGAGGGATGTTGAGAGGAAAGGCCGGGAAGAGCAGCGTAGGCTATTGGGATGGAAAGTGACAACCGTTTGCATAGGACTCAGAGGTGGAATCTGATGTGGTTGGAGAAGCTGAAGGCCAACGGTACAGACAGGAGCGACAAATGGAGACAGGAGTTGAGGCCTGATTAGGTCTTGGAGAAGCATCTTCTTGTTGTTTAGGACTTAAAATCTTGGGAGATTCAGACTAGGTAGATGGACAGATAATCTTTTATATGCTTTTAATTAAATTATATACACATGTTATATATATATGTACATATATGTATACACACAAAAAATAATAATAATGGGATACGTATCGTTTTGAAACGATGACAAAGTTACCACCCATGAATGCACCATCCAGGGTTTCCCACCTGGCATCAATGGTTAAAGAATCTGCCTGCCAATGCAGGAGATGCAAGAGACGCGGGTTCAGTCCTTGGGTTGGGAAGATCCCCTGGAGTAGGAAATGGCAACCCGCTCCAGTATTCTTGCCTGGAAAATTCCACGGACAGAGGAGCCTGCCGGGTTACAATCCTCGGGGCTGCAGAGAGTCAGACACTGCTGAGCGACTAAGCGGCAGCAGCAATACACCACCGTTGGTAAGAACGCTGCAACACAGCGCTGCCTGGCGCAGATGCTCCTCCTGCCTGTGTGCTCGTCCCTATCCTGTCTCCCGGCCTTCTCCTCACCCCCGCCCCCCGCCCCAGAGGTTACCTCCCTCCTGTCTATCATGCTCTTGCTTTATAAAACATTGTTTAAATCTCTTCTTTGATTTCCTAACACGCTGTTTCATTTTGCTTAGTTGAAGCTCATAGCGCAATTTAATCACGCTGTATCATCTGCACTCTGCTTCTTTTAAAGTTGTCTCTGTAATGCATTCACATTGCTATACAAATCTGTAATTTGCTTCCCTTGCTGGAAAATATTCCATTATGTGACTAGACCCCAATTTATTGATCTGCTGATGAAACTACTTGGGGTTTTTTAATTTCTATTTGGATTTAGAAAAATATTGAAAACAACCCAAACTGTGTCCTGGTGTATGCATGCAAGAGAATCTATAGGATTTAATAGCTAGCAAGATATAAAAAATATTCAACTTTACAGTAGAACACTAAAACATTTTCACTTCCACCAGCAGTGGGTAAGAATTCTTGTTGATTTACACCTTTGCAAACACATCGTACTATCTTAATTTTTCCAGGTGAGCGGATATAAAATAGTATTTCACTGAAGTTTTCATTTGCACATAACTGATCACTAATAGGGCTTCCCTGGTGGCGCAGACGGTAAAGCCTCTGCCTGCAATGCAGGAGACCTGGGTTTGATCCCTGGGTTGGGAAGATCTCCTGGAGAAGGGAATGGCAACCCATTCCTGTATTTTTGCCTGGGGAATCCCATGGACAGAGGAGCCTAGCAGCCTATAATCCTGTGCTGTGTGTAGTCTCCCAGTCATGTCTGACTCTTTACCACTGTAGACTGCCAAACTCCTCTGTCTATGGACATTCTTTAGGTAAGAATACTGGAATGAATTGCTGGCCCTCCTCCAGAGGATATTCCCAACCTAGGAATCGAACCCAGGTCTCCTGCACTGCTGGCAGATTCTTTACCATTTAAGCCACCAAGGAAGCCGAGGCTATAGTCCATGGGGTCTCAAAGACTTATATATATCTGAGCAACTAAGCACAATCACTAATAATATCAAGATCTTTACATACATTTATTAGCCATTTAGACTTTCTCTTTTAAATGTGCCTGTTCGTGTCTTCTGCCCATTTGTCTTTGGAGTTGCGCTCTTACTAATGTGTAGGTATTGTTTATATATTCTCGATATTCATCTTTAGCTAGTCATATTTGTTTGTACACATTTTCTTCCAGTTCCTGGCTTGTCTTTTTACTCTCTTTATGAAATCTTTTGAAGAGAAATTATGGACTTTAAGGAAGCAGAATTTACCAATTTTTTTCTTTTGAGGCCAGCTCCCTGTGTCTTTTCATGAAGTCTTACTTTGCCCTGAATTCAGAAAAATATTTGTCTACATTTTTTTGTAAAAGTTTTAACATGTTCATTTTCATTCTGTCAATCTGGAATTGATTTTTGTGTGCATATGAGGCAGAGATCCAGTGTGTGTTTCCCTCATATCATTTATCTCAGCATCACTTACTGGTAGTTTCTCCCTTCCTCCCAACCCCACCCCCACCCCCGACCCTCATGATGGGCAAGGCTACCTCTGTCACATGTCAGATTTTCGTGAATGAGCAGGAATATTGTTGGCTCTTATTCTACTCCACAGGCAAATGTATTTATCTTTGTGCTACTACTGTTAAGGGAAACACACTGACTGAAACCTCCCACCCTGGCCAGCTGCTGCTGCTGCTGCTAAGTCGCTTCAGTCGTGTCCGACTCTGTGCGACCCCATAGCCCGCCAGGCTCCCCCATCCCTGGGATTCTCCAGGCAAGAACACACTAGAGTGGGTTGCCATTGCTTTCTCCATAGTAACCATTTGTGTGAGTTATTTTATGACAGGAGGTCCTGGCAAGGAACACAGAACTAACAAACCATCACCAATGGGAGGAATCTGGGAAAGGTCAAAAGAAGACACCATGTGTCCTACCACCTCCCAGAATCCCTCTCACTGGCATCCATCTTGGCTAAGCAATGCATGTGCCACCAGGAAGGACCCTGAGTCAGAGTGACTGGCCAGAGAAAACCCGGAAACTAATCCCATCACCATAAAATTGGAAACTGCAAGCCACATGGCAGAGCAGGTCTCCTGGGTTCCCTTACCCTACCTCTCTGCCTGGAAGTCCCTTCCCAATAAAGCCTCTTGCTTTGTCAGTATGTGTGTCTCCTTGGACAATCCATTTCTGAGTGTTAATCAAGAGCCCACTTACTCTTAGACCCTGGAAGGGATCCAACGATCTTATCATATGATCTTAATTACTGTACCTTTATGATAAATCTTAACATATGGATATTTTCATTTCAGTTCAGTTCAGTTTTGGGGAAGGAAATGGCAACCCCCTCCAGGACTCTTGCCTGGAGAATCCCATGGAGGGAGGAGCCTGGTAGGCTACAGTCCATGGGGTCGCAAAAGTCGGACTTTCTTTTACTTTACTTTTACTTCAGTTCAGTTTCTCAGTCGTGTCTGACTCTTTTCAACACCATGAATCGCAGCACGTCAGGCCTCCTTGTCCATCACCAACTCCCAGAGTTCACTCAGACTCATGACCATAGAGTCAATGATGCCATCCAGCCATCTCATCCTCTGTCGTCCTCTTCTCCTCCTGCCCCCAATCCCTCCCAGCATCAGAGTCTTTTCCAATAAGTCAACTCTTCGCATGAGGCCAAAGTACTGGAGTTTCAGCTTTAGCATCATTCCCTCCAAAGAAATCCCACGGCTGATCTCCTTCAGAATGGACTGGTTGGATCTCCTTGCAGTCCAGGGGATTCTCAAGAGTCTTCTCCAGCACCACATTTCAAAAGCATCAATTCTTCCACGCTCAGCTGTCTTCACAGTCCAACTCTCACATCCATACATGACTACTGGAAAAACCATAGCCTTGACTAGATGGACCTTTGTTGGCCAAGTAATGTCTCTGCTTTTGAATATGCTATCTAGGTTGTTCATAACTTTCCTTCCAAGGAGTAAGCATCTTTTAATTTCATGGCTGCAATCACCATCTGCAGTGATTTTGGAGCTCTCCAAAATAAAGTCTGACACTGTTTCCACTGTTTCCCCATCTATTTCCTATGAAGTGATGGGACCAGATGCCATGATCTTCGTTTTCTGAATGTTGAGCTTCAAGCCAACTTTTCACTCTCCACTTTCACTTTCATCAAGAGGCTTTTTAGTTCCTCTTCACTTTCTGCCATAAGGGTGGTGTCATCTGCATATCTGAGGTTTTTGATATTTTTCCTGGCAATGTTGATTCCAGCTTGTGTTTCTTCCAGTCCAGCGTTTCTCATGATGTACTCTGCATATAAGTTAAATAAGCAGGGTGACAATATACAGCCTTGACATACTCCTTTTCCTATTTGGAACCAGTCTGTTGTTCCATGTCCAGTTCTAACTGTTGCTTCCTGACCTGCATACAGATTTCTCAAGAGGCAGGTCATATGGTCTGGTATTCCCATCTCTTTCAGAATTTCCCACAGTTTATTGTGATCCACACAGTCAAAGGCTTTGGCATACTCAATAAAGCAGAAGTAGATGTTTTTCTGAAACTCTCTTGCTTTTTCCATGATCCAGCGGATGTTGGCAATTTGATCTCTGGTTCCTCTGCCTTTTCTAAAACCAGCTTGAACATCTGGAAGTTCACAGTTCATGTATTACTGAAGTCCTGTGGCCACTGCTGAGTTTTCCAAATTTGCTGACATATTGAGTGCAGCACTTTCACTGCATCATCTTTTAGCATTTGAAATAGCTCCACTGGAATTCCATCACCTCCACTAGCTTTGTTCGTAGTGATGCTTTCTAAGGCCCACTTGACTTCACATTCCAGAATGTCTGGCTCTAGGTCAGTGATCACACCATCATGATTATCTGGGTCGTGAAGATCTTTTTTGTACAGTTCTTCTGTGTATTTTTGCCACCTCTTCTTAATATCTTCTGCTTCTGTTAGGTCCATACTATTTCTGTCCTTTATCAAGCCCATCTTTGCATGAAATGTTCCCTTGGTATCTCTAGTTTTCTTAAAGAAATCGCTAGTCTTTCCCATTCTGTTGTTGCCTCTATTTCTTTGCATTGATCACTTTCTTATCTCTTCTTGCTATTCTTTGGAACTCTGCATTCAGATGCTTATATCTTTCCCTTTCCCCTTTGCTTTTTGCTTCTCTTCTTTTCACAGCTATTTGTAAGGCCTCCTCAGACAGCCATTTTGGGGTTTTTTACATTTCTTTTCCATGGGGATGGTCTTGCTCCCTGTCTCCTGTACAATGTCATGAACCTCCATCCATAATTCACCAGGCACGGTATCTATCAGATCTAGCCCCTTAAATCTATTTCTCACTTCCACTGTATAATCATAATGGATTTGGTTTAGGTCATACCTGGATGGTGTAGTGGTTTCCCTACTTTCTTCAATTTAAGTCTGAATTTGGCAATAAGGAGTTCATAATCTGAGCCACAGTCAGCTCCTGGTGTTGTTTTTGTTGACTGTATAGAGTTCTGTATGTATTTTAGTTCTTCCCTTTTTTTAAAACCCCAAATTCACATTAGTAATGTTACTGTTATTACATTTTATATATATATATATATATATATATATGCTTAGATTTGCCTATACATTTGCCACTCCATTTGTTTTCCATTCCTTCTCGCATTGCAAACCTTCCCTCTGAAGTCATCTTTCTTCTTCCTAAAATATAGCCTATATATTTATATTTATATATAGTTCCTATAGGAAACATCTGTGGGTGATTAACTCCTGGCTTGCTCCAGACACTTGCTCCTTGGAACAAAAGCTATGACCAACCTAGTCAGCATATTAAAAAGCAGAGACATTACTTTGCCAAAAAAGGTCCATCTAGTCAAAGCTGTGGTTTTTCCAGTAGTCATATATGGATGTGGACCATAAAGAAAGCTGAGCACCAAAGAATTGATGCTTTTGAACTGTGGTGTTGGAGAAGACTCTTGAGAGTCCCTTGGACTGCAAGCAGATCAAACCAATCAATCCTATAGGAAATCAGTCCTGAATATTCATTGGAAGGACTGATGCTGAAGCTGAAACTCCAATACTTTGGCCACCTGATGCGAAGAACTGACTCATTGGAAAAGACCCTGATGCTGGGAAAGATTGAAGGCAGGAGGAGAAGGGGATGGCAGAAGATGAGATGGTTGGATGGCATCATCGACTCAATAGACATGAATTTGAGCAAGCTCCGGGAGTTGGTGATGGATAGGGAGTCCTGGCGTGCTGCAGTCCAGAGAGCAGGAAATGACTAAGCAACTGATGGTGCCCAGATGAGGACCTCAGAGGTTCCTGGGGCATCATATGGAGAAGCAAGAGCCACAGGGCTGTTCAGGCAGCCAGGCGGGTTGGGAGGGCTGCAGGAGGACAGGCCCCTGCCTCTGAAAGGGCCCAAAGGGAGACCCAGGTGCCTCTCTGAGGGGCTCCTCCATGACAGAGAGTGCTGGAGTAAAAGAACTTTGTCTGTTCTATTTCTACACTATTTCTACTGAGGCCCCCAGCACCAGAACTGCCCAGAGCTAGGAGTGCCTGTGGGCCCCCATGGCTCTCCTCCCCCACCCCCACATTCCCCAGCCAGAGGAGTTTCCACCTCCCCTCCCATTCAGGGCACTACAGTGGGAAGGTGCCCACGAGAGCAGACTGTGCTTCTGCTCTTCCAGGCCATTAAGCCTTGCATCTCTCCCCTAGAAAATAGGATAAGAGAGCAAAAGCTGAGCAAAAGCTGACTGAGTTATGGTTTGGGATTTTTGGATTCTTTGTTAGGTTGGTTCAGTAAGATATACATCAAAATATTAATAACAAGAAATGTCATGTTAGCCTACTGAGCCTATGAGTGTTGCTTGTTCTTTTCCCAATTTTATGATATTTCTATCCATCTCTTTGAGGCTGGGGGGAAGAGAAATAAAAACAGCTGGCTTTGTCCTATTGGTTCTCCCCTCCAAGTATATGTCTTCTCTCTCCAATTAGACTGGAGGCACCCTGAGAGCAAGATTGATTGCTGATCCCTTTAATGAATGCAGCATCCAGTTATTTTAAAAAAAATTGCTGCAGTCACTAAAACTCACTTACAGGGCAGCATAGCCACCAAAAAACTGGAAACTGTTTACTCAAGAGTATACAAACCTGCTTTCAGACGATAGCACCTTCATTCCTTCAAACACACTAATTGAACATCCCCTGTGTCCAGGCTCCCCCTAAACTGATTCTTATACCCCCACCGCCTCCAAAATGATCTTGGCTGGAATTAACCAGCTTCCCACCCCCTCCAGATTATACCCCAGTCTTTCCTGTTTTTCCAGAATTTTCCCAATCATTTGATTCAAGATGTTGGAGTCCCTTTTGGAGTCCTTTTTCCTTGTCTCCCTTATCCAGCCAGCTGTCAGGTTTTGTCAATTTTTCTTGCCTTGTCAATTCTTCTATCCTGCCACTATGTTTTAGGATGATGCAAAACTGGTTCCAAGAGAAAACGGATCCATGAACATTTTCAGTGACCTAGAAGGGAATCAGATAGAAGAAAGGGATAGAGACATAGACCGAAGTAGGTTAATCTATGCAGTAGCCCCTCCCTAGGCCCAGAGAGTTATACCTAATCAGGAGCAGTGAAAGAGGCTGCTAGATCAACGAATGGGGGAAAGTGGGGCACCTTGAGATCCCTGAGCATGGATTATGTTTCCCAAACTATTAATTGGTAATCGACAAATATTGATTTTCTTTTTTAAATGCCTCAGTTACAATCTGTAGCTAGTTAGAAGAGTATGTGGGCTATTTTGCAGTTGGGCCATGATTCCACACCTGCTAAGGGAGAGATAGAGAAGAAGGCAGAGACAGGACAGGAGTTATAAACCTTCACCTGTCACAGTCACCCAGTCTATATCTTGAGCACTTTCCCTGTGTCAGGCATTTGCTTGGTACTCAGGTTGTAAGAATAAATCTGCCCTCGTGGAACTTACAGGTGAGGAGGGGGGGGACTAAGAGACAGACGTTAAACAATTCTTCAATACATAATGACAAGCTATGATAAATGCTCTGAGGAAAAAGTACAGGATGGAAGGGCATGGGGGTGGGGTGGGAGAATGCCAGTCTGTGGCAGGGGAACCCCACCTGCCAGCGTCAGGTCACCCTCAGCCCTTTCCTGAGCCTCTCCCACAAGTGCCCCCTCACTCTGGCTCAGGAAGAGAAATTGACTCCACCACCCCATGCCACCCCTGGACAGACTAAGACCTTGTCTTACTCTGGAGCCTCTCAGATCAGATCCAGCAAGTCTGGATGTGTGCTTTAAACCAACCAGGTCCCCATCTGCCACCAGCTGTCAAAAGTTGGAGTCATCAGAAAAGAGAAATGACATGCACCAGCCCCCTTTCTTCGGCTGTCTCCTCCCTGCAGGCCCTCAGCAGCCTCCACTCCTGACTGTTGCAAAGAGAAACAGTTATAGCCACCTGGGGTTTCAGAACCGCTCTCTGGTTACGGGCTGAATTGTGTCCACCACCCCCAAATCATCTGTTGAGTCCTGACCCCATGTATGGCTTCCCTGCTGGCTCAGTGGGAAAGAATCCGTCTGCCAATGGAGGAGATGAAGCTTCAGCCCTGGGTTGGGAAGATCCCCTAGAGAAGGAAATGGCATCTCACTCCAGCATTCCTGCCTGGGAAATCCCATGAACAGAGGAGCCCCGTGGGCTACAGTCCATGGGGTCACCAAGAGCCGGGCACAACTTAGCTTCTAAACAACAAAACCACAGTATGTAGAATGTGAGGCGCGTTCTGTTTGGAGATAAGGCCTTTGAAAGGAAAAGGAAGGTAAAATGAGGTCAAGTGGGTGGACCCTAATCCAACATGACCGGTCTCCCTACCAGAAAAGATGAGGATGCAAACCAAGGAGAAAAACAACCCAGCTGACAGCTTGATCTGGGCTTCTAGCCTCCAGAACCGTGAGAAAATAAACATCTGTTGTTGCAGCCGCCCAGCCCAGGGTGTTTTCTTATGCGGGCCCTAGCTCTCCATTCAGGGAGGAGGCACTGAGGCTGGACAGGGTGTGGGGGAGGGGCACCACTTGGGCACCGCCCTGGGGTGCAGGGCTCCCCATCCCTGCCCAGCTGGTTTCTCTACCTTTGGTTTCTGCCCCCCTGCTGTGTATATAGATTATTCTTCCTGAACGCACCTCAGATCCAATTTCCCCACACAGAACACCTTCAGCCGCCCAGCTCCCTCTACCCAGCAGGGTCTGAGCAAACAGCCTGGTTCTGTACCTGGAGCCCTGAGGGTTAGGATCTAAGTCAGTGTTTCTCAAACATTAAAATGTTGATTCCTGGGCTCTTTCACCCCAATATCTCTTGGGTGGGGCTCAAAAGTTTATATGTTTAGATCTTCCAGACCCAGGGATTGAGCCTGAGTCTCCTGCATTGCAAGCAGATTCTTTGCCATCTGACCCACCAGGGAAGCCCAATAAGTTCCCAGGAGGTACTGATGCAGCCTCTTTCCCCGGGACCCCCCAAGGACTCACCCCTCAGAGCAGCTGCTTCCTTTCCTCTCCCCACCCCGCGCCCTTGAGCCTTTGCCCAGCTTCATCCTGCCAGGAATTCTCTGCTGCCAAGTCGACATGGTGGTCAGATCCTAGGGCTTCCCAACTCAGGATAAAGTTGAGAGGTTGTGCTGCTTTTTAAAGGAAAAGGCTTATTGGACTCTGAACCAGAACTGGAATGGTTCCAGTCCCAAGGATCATTTGTTGTTGTTCAGTTGCTAAGTCGTGTTTGACTTTGCGACCCCATGGACTGTAGCCCACCAGGCTCCTCTGTCCCTGGGATTCTCCAGGCAAAAATGCTGGGAGTGGGTTGCTATTTCCTTCTCTACCAGAGGAGAATAGGGTAGCTTAAAAAAAAAAAACACACAGAAATCTAGACCGACTCCCGGATACAGACCTCCCTGCAAGACAAAAGACAGGCTACTGTGATCACATTTTCTATATGTAATCGATCAAAAGGAGCGCCAGCGAGGGTAAGTGACTTGTCCTGGGGAACAGCACGTTATAGCAGAGGCTGAGCAAGAACCCAGGTCTCCTTTGGTGTAGCTGTGTGCTCCCCTCTGCTCACCTGCCTTTTCTGGGCCAAAGAGGGCCTCCTCTCACCCTGCCTGTTCTTACCTCTCTCCATCCCACTTCCTTGTGACCCAGCTGGGCCCTGGCATTTCCAGCCATTGCTGAAATGGAGCCCCAGAGGACTATAAAACTTGCCAAAAGGAGAAGAGTGGGGAAAGCGGCAGAAAAGGAGGGAGAGAGGTAGAAACCTTTTGCGGGGAGGGAAGGGGAAGCCCCCCATTGGTGGCCAGGAAGTTGGGGGCGGAGCTTCTCCTGGGACCTGCCCACATGTACCACCAACTCTGCCTCTGACCCTGGAGGGTTCCGGCTGCCGCCCCGGAAACCACAACCCCCTGCTGGCTTCTAAGGAACCAGCTTTTGGCCTCCCTCTGCAACAGGCTGCGTGCTTCAGACCCTGAGGTTAGTTACTGCACGCTTCGCACCCCTCGACCTGGACGTCTGCTGACACCCAATCCAGTCGGTGGGGCTGGAGCTGGGGTGGGGCACTGGGGGTAGACAGCGGACCCTGCCCGGTGCAGGTGAGACTGACAGCGGGGAGAACTGCCCCAGGCGCCCCACCCCACCCTCATGTCACCTGGAGAGAAACTGGACCCGCTTCCTGACACTTTCATCCTGCAGCCTCCAGTCTTCCACCCGGTGAGCAGCCGCTCAGGTCTGGAACCTCCTGGGTCTCAGGGCTCCCCTTTCCAGCTGGGCCCGGTCTCCCAGGTTGGCAGGGGGCTGGAGAGGCCCTGAGTCATGGACCCTGTTTCCCCAGCCACTGCCCATGGCTCTTGGAAGGCCCTCCTGAGCTTAGAGTGACTGCCAGCTCATTTCCCCTTGCTTGTCAATGAGCTCGTGGGGAGATTGCGTTTTAAAAGCAGTAGAGCCTGAAGACAGTGCTGTCTCCTATTCCACAGTGGGTGGCTAAGAGGGCCTTGGTGGTGGGGCAGGGGAGGGAGGGTTGTAGTTTCGCTGGGGGACCCTGATCACTTAGGAAGGGCAGTCTCATCTCTAGCCTGGGAGTCGGGTCAGAACCTCCCAATCAGGTTTCCTGGACTCCTCCTTTGGCCCAGTGCCCTGCAGATTTCCTGAAGCCTGACAGTGCATTATAGAAGAATAAGCTCCCAGGAGACCCACCCTCCCACTAATGAGCACTAATTATCACTTTCTCTTTACTTGGTCCTCTCCTCTCAGGAGAACAGCTTCAGCTCAGTTAATTACAGGCCAAGCCCAGAGCTTGGGAAGTGGGAGGGACTGGCATGCTGAGCCCAGCTAAGCTGTGGGTGCTCTGATAGCCAGGGCCTCCCGATCCTCCCCAGGTTTGAGGGGCCCCTTGCTTTGCAAGCTGCAAGCTCCCACCTGGAAGGCAGACCTACTGGGTCTCAGCTCATCTCGGCAGTTTGGGCTTCTGAAAGCTGCTGGGAGTTGGAGAACACTGGGTAAGAGCCCATCTTGTGACGCTGCCCAGTGTGTACCTGGGCAAGTTCACATTTATTCTGCAGACACCCCTTTAGAGCCCACTCTGTGCCAGGCTAGGCACTGAGCCTGTAGAAGCTAAAGACAGGACTTTGGCTTTGAGGGGCTTGTGCCTCCCAGCCATAGGGCTCCGTCTAAGGCAGTCGGCCAAGGGCCTAACTAGCCATGGCGGCAGAGAGCACAGTGAGGGAAGGGATAATTCAGGCACCAAAGTGGATGACCCTTGGAGAAGCAATCAAAGCCTGGGAAGTCAAGTCAGATTTCACAAGGTGGAGGGAGGGCTGAGGAAACAGTCCCAGAAAGGGCCAGAAGCGGTAAAAGTGTGCGTCGTCTTTTAGGAATACCAGGGGCAAAGGCGAGCTGAGAAGGTAGACTGCGTCACTATCAGGCATCCATGCCAGGGTCTGTGCTCAGATCCCAGCGTGTCCATCCCTCTGCCTCCCAGTTCCCAGGCTCTGGCCTATAAGCAGTCATCGGGGAGCCTGGACACCAGGCTGCTGGAGGCCAGGGTGGCAGCCAGGGGACTGCAAACCTCAGTGCGGTCACTACTGTGCCCTGGGAGCTGAGAGGAGGGCTGGGCTGGTGTTCCAAGGGGGCAGTGGAGCTGAATCTGGCTTCCCCCGTGCAGTGTGGCCTGGGTGTTGTGAAGGTCCAAGAAAGGAGAGGAAATGAAAGAGCACATTTCAGAGAAAACTTATTTTTTCCCATCAAGACTTTTTCTGTTTGGGGTGGTACAGTTATCTTGTTCTTCTTCCCTCCCCATCCCACCCTCAACACAGGGGTCCCTAGGCCCTATCTCCAACCTGGTATGGATGAGTTTCTTCTTTGTTCAGGTAATTCCTTATGTCACAACAATTTTTGGTGGCCTGCGAGCAGGCAAGATGGTCATGCTCCAGGGAGCGGTCCCTCTAAATGCACGCAGGTAAGGGGAGTTCTCCACGGGGCTTCCTCTCTGCCTTCAGGGTCTCTGGGAGACTCTGACCAGAGGTGCCCTTTGAGAGCCTCACCGCCCCGCCAGGTTCCAGGTGGACTTCCAGTGCGGCTGCAGCCTGCACCCCCGGCCAGATATCGCCATCCACTTCAACCCTCGCTTCCACACCACCAAACCTCACGTCATCTGCAATACCCTGTACCGTGGGCGCTGGCAAGTTGAGGCCCGGTGGCCCCACGTGGCCCTGCAGAGAGGGGCCAGCTTCCTCCTCCTGTTTCTTTTTGGAAATGAGGAGATGAAGGTGAGCAGGAGGGGACACCAGGGCTCCCAGGTGGCGTTCGTGGTAAAGAACCTGCCTGCCAATGCAGGAGATGCAAGAGACGACCCCTGGGTCGGGAAAATCCCCTGGAGGACATGGCAACCCACTCCAGTATTCTTGCCTGGAGAATTCCATAGATAGGAGCCTGGAGGGCTGCAGTCCATAGGGTTGCAAAGAGTCGGACACGACTGAAGCGACTTAGCACGCACGGGAGGGGACATCACGGAGTCCAGAACTCGTGTCCTTCTGCTTCCCTTTCCTTCAGCCATTCCCCTTGTCACTGTGTTAAGGGGTATTTGGAGGGATGGAGCACAGAGTCCAGTACTCAGAGGACCAAGGAGCTGCCAAGCCCGGTTCCAAGCTGCTCTGGGCTCACCTGGCCCGGCACACATGGCGGTATTCAGCAGACGCCATGGTGCTGCCGCTGTCACCGGGGGCATCTAGAGAGCGCTGCAGATGCCGGGCGCTGTTCTCAGCTCACTGACTCCTCACAACCACCCATGAGGAAGGAACTGTCATTCTCCCCCTCACACAGAAGAGTGGGGAGGGAAGGGAGAGAGAAACCTGGCCTCAAGGCTTTCACTGCTGATGCAAACTCCTGCCAGAAGGATCTTCAGACTTCTCCAGGGCGGAGGGAGCTGGTGCCAGCCAGCACTGCAGGGAGGGACAGCGGTCCCAGAGCCCCTGAGTCTCCTCTCCTGTGCATGGGGCAGGCGGAGGGCTGCTGCGGCTGCTGGCAGGTCAGCTGAGAGGCTAAAGGGGGCCAGTGTGGTGTGTCAGGGGCCAGGCGGGGCATTGAACGTGCTCTGCCTGCCAGTTCCACAACCTTGGGGAGGCTACTTAAGTTCCCCCAAGCCTTGGGCACCTGTCTGTAAAACATACTTGCCTCCTAGAGTTGGTTTGAAGTTAAAAGAGGAAAATTCCAGTAAGAGACTCAGTGGACGTCTGCCACGTCAGTATGGTCTCAGCCTCGTCTGTCTCTCCAGGTGAGTGTAAATGGACAGCACTTCCTCCACTACCGCTACCGGCTCCCGCTGTCTCGGGTAGACACCCTGGGCATATTTGGCGACATCTCGGTGACGGCTGTTGGATTCCTGAACATCAACGTAAGTTCCTCTGGGGCCAAGGCCTGGGTGGCAGCAGCCTCTGACTTCCCCTGATGCCTGGACAAGCCTGGGACCCCCTTCCATCCCAGACAAGTCCTGACACCAATTAAAGCCAAGGTGGGGGGCATCCATCCAGGTGTTGGACATGGCGGGGGTGAGGGACGAGGTGACCACAGAAGAGGGGCCCAAGAGCCTGGGGCAGAAGTCTGTCTTGGACGTGAAAGTGAAAGTCGCTCAGTTATGTCTGACTGTTTGCAACCCCATGGACTGTAGCCTGCCAGGTGTTCAGTCCATGGAGTTCTCCAGGCAAGAATACTGGAATGGGAAATTGTTCCTTTATCCAAGGGATCATCCCAGCTCAGGAATCAAACCCAGGTCTTCCACATTGCAGGCAGATTCTTTACCATCTGAGCCACCAGGGAAGCCCATGAATACTGGAATGGATAGCCTATCCCTTCTCCAGGGGATCTTCCCGACCCAGGAATCAAACCAGGGTCCCTTACATTGCAGGCAGATTCTTTACCAACTGAGCTGCCATTTGAGCTCTCCTGGGCGTGGAGTCTGGTCAATGTGGAGCAGTGGCCAGAAGGCAAATGACTTGGAGTCTTGGAGCTGTGGGACCCAAACATAGCACTGGCTGTATCATTCCCAGCTGAGGAGCTGATTTAAAAGTGCAGATTTCTGGGACCCACCACCAGAGATCCTGATTTAGTAAGTCAGAGGTAGGGCCCAGGAATCAGCTGGATCAACATGCCAGGTTTAAGAAGCCCTGACAAGGCCTCTGGGGAGAGAAGGAGCTACCAAGGCCACAGCCGGCCTCTGCCCTCCTTCCCAGGCACAGCAGGGCAGGCAGGAGGCAAATCAATAAAGCTCTAGACTTGCAGCGGTCCTGAATCCTGCCTGTTGCTTTTTCTCTCTCCCGACAGCCATTTGCAGAGGGTGGCAGCGAGTATCCGGTTGGACACGTGAGTCTTGGGAGCTGGGTTAGCCTTTGCTGTCCCAGCCATCCCAGCTGAGCCAGTACCCCGCCCTCTGCCCCCAGCGGGACCTGCCACTCGCTGGACTGCTGCTCACAGTGCACAAGGCCCAGCTGCCCCCTCCCTCACTGCACAGTCACCATGGTTACAGCTGGCCCTGCCTCAGCCCATGGGAGCCTGGATTTGCCTCTCCCTGGTGCCAGGGCCAGCTAGGGAGGACGGATGGGGTGGGCGACTTCCTGGAGGGGGCAGGGCCCAGCCTTTCTACCAGATCCATCTCAGATGGAGCTCCAGCAACCCTGCAAGGTAGCAGGTTGGCCTGCAGGGCAGAAGGGAGATGAGACCCAGGGACTCAGCCAGGGTCACACAGTGAGTGAATGACAGACTCTCCATCCAGTTCTTCCCCGTTATTCCAGAGCCAGTGTCCACCTGAATTCAAGAGGGCCCCACTGGAGGGCCAGTCATTTTCCTGTATTATCTCTGAGAGAAGCAAACCCCCGGTATCCCCAACTTTTAAGGATCCCTTTCCTTGAGCGAGCACCACGTGGCCTCCATGTCCCCTCTTTCTTTCCTTGACAGCCCTTCCTGCTGAGGAGCCCGGAGCTGGTGAGTGACCTCTGCTCCTGCGTCTGGTGGAGGGACAGTCCCTCACCTGCTCTATCAGGGCTGGGAGGGCGCCCCCACCTGGCGGGAAATGGCCCCCAGCACCAGGATTTCCCCTTGAATTGCAAGTTGTGGGTGAACCGGCAACTTCAGGCTGAAGCTCCAGGTTCATTTTGCCTATTCTCCACTTATTCAGCACACGATTTTCTGATAGTCATCCCTGCTAGGCCCAGCACCGGGCTGTAGGGTGGAGGTACGTATCAGCTGCACCTCTCCAGCCGTTTACAGGCTGGTGGGGAGGCAGACCAAGGAATGAGCCATTCCCATTTGGAGCACAGCATTAGGGGCTCATAGCACAGGGGGCAGGCGAAGAGATGGGGAGGCCAGGGAGAGCAGAGTACAGGAGGCCGGCCTGCAGTAGGTGTATAGTAACTGAGCAGAGCTGTTTCCTCCTGGCTGCAGGCGCAGAGGCAGAGATTTACCTGCCTCAGTGCTCCCTGGCCCCTAAGGACAGCCCAGGAAGCAGCTCCTCGGGGCAGTAGCCCTCCCCAACCCTTTCTGTGAGATCCCCCCCCCCCCAGCCCTCGCCTCTCAGTCATCTCCTGTGTTCCTTCAGGAGGTGCCCTGCTCGCATGCCCTTCCCCAGGGTCTCTGGCCTGGACAGGTCATCATAGTGCGGGGACTGGTCTTACCGGAGCCAAAGGAGTAAGTATGCAGAATTGGGGGTGGGAGTGGGGGACAGGATGCATCTGTGCCAGGCACGAGCTTCAGAAGCATCACCTCTTCGATCTCCAGCACTACTGCTTAGTCCCCACCTTCCCGGTGAGGAGACAGAGGAGCAGAGAGCAGAAGTAAGTTGCCCAAGGTCACAGAGCCTGTGGAAGTCTGACCTGGGATTGGTTCCAGGGCTCAGGTGGCTTTGTGGCACCAGCAGCTCCAATTCTGGGAGTGTCTTCCCTGCCTGGACGTGTGGTCAGGCCAGCCAGCCTCTCACCACAGGTCCCACATGCAGCCTCGGGAAAGTTCCTTTAAAGACACAGGCTGGGATTTCCATGGCAGCCCAGTGGTTAGGACTCTGCGCTTGCAGTGAAGGGGCATAGGTTTGCTCTCTGGTCAGGAAACTAAGATTCCCTCAATGCCTCTCAGCCAAAAAAATAAAAACTAGAGAATAAAAGTGTACAACTCTAGAAGTCGCAAACAGATGAGAGGACCTGATCTCCCACAGTGCCCTGGTTTAGGAAACACCGCCAGGGGAGCCCAGAAAGGAGGCCCTGCGCTGGGAGGTGAGGACTTAGAGGAACTCTAGTCAAATGGATGCTGCCTGACTTCTCCTACAGGGGGCGCTACTACTTCATTCCTCAAATATGCAGGCTCCAGTAAGACAAGTATCTTTCTTTTCTTTCCTTCTTCCTCATCATCCTTCCTTCTCTCCTTCTTTCCTTCTTTCTGGAACTGCACTGGATCTCATGATGTTTCTGGACCCGATTTCCTGGGTTTCACTTCTGTTGCATGCGTGCGTGCTAAGTCGCTTCAGTAGTGTCCGATTCTGGGCAACCCTACGGACTGTAGCCTGCCAGACTTCTCTGTCCATGGAATTCTCCAGGCAATAATACTGGAGTGGGTCATCATTTCTTTCTCCAGGGGATCTTCCCGACCCAGGAATCAAACTCAAATCTCTTATGTCTCCTGCATTGGTAGGTGGGTTCTTTACAACTAGCGCCACCTGGGAAGCCCTTGACTTCTGTTGAGGACACTTCAAATCTGAGCAGCTTCACAGCAGTGACCTTTCCTTTCTGTGCCTTAGTTTCCTTGTCTGTAAAAGGGGGTAAAAACAGTCCAGCTTTAGGGATTATGCCAGGCATATAGCAAGTGGTCCACAAATGTGGTGGAGGAGCAGGGGAGTAAGGAAAATGCCAAGTATTTTCCCTGGCCTATCCCCTTCGGTTTTGTTCTTCTTTTTTAAGTCACTGACCTGATTAAACCCTTGCCCTGCACGCTCATGATCAGGTCTGTGAATTCTAGGCAGGCTTGCAGCACAGCACTCAGCAGCATGGGCCTCAAAAACCAGGCCTGACTGGGTTGGATTCCTGGTTTTGCCTTTTATAAACTGCGGTCTTAGGCAAGCCACTCCACCCCCTCTGAGCCCTGAGTTCCCCCATTGGAAAAAAAGGAGAAAGATAATCCCACCTGAACAGGGAAGATGAAAAAGTTTCCAGTGAACAAAAGAACCCCCGCTCCTTCCCAAACTTGGAGACAGGAAGCCAGATCTTAGCTCAGAGTCACATGGTTATTAGTAGTTGACACACAGATCATTTTACTGCTCTCTCTCAAGGGCCATGAATTCACATGTCCTCAGAGGCCAGGCAGGTCATGTAAACAGTGAGGCACCAGGTTGGGAATGTAGTGAAGTGGAAAGAATATTTCTATAGATCTTCTGATGCCAGATCTTCTGAATTTTTTTTAAAAAAGAAGCCAAAAGTTTCGAACACCTTCTCAGTTTTAGAAAATGGTAACACTTTAAAGTTGAACAATACTGGGGACCAGCCAGAACATTTCTTTAGGTTAGGTCAGCCCTGGGCCACTGACCTCAAGGCTTAGCACAGCTGCTGCTGCTGCTAAGTCGCGTCAGTCATGTTCAACTCTGTGCGACCCCATAGACAGCAGCCCACCAGGCTCCCCCATCCCTGGGATTCTCCAGGCAAGAACACTGGAGCGGGTTGCCATTTCCTTCTCCAATGCATGAAAGTGAAAAGTGAAAGTGAAGTCACTCAGTTGTGTCCGATTCTTAGCAACCCCATCGACTGCAGCCTATCAGGCTCCTCCATCCATGGGGTTGTCCAGGCAAGAGTACTGGAGTGGGGTACCATCGCCCTCTCTGCTTAGCACAGCACCTGGTGTTTACTTAGCAAGCCCACAAACACCTTCTCCGACCCCTTCCCACAGCTTCACGCTCAGTCTGCGAGACGAGGCTGCCCATGTTCCAGTGATGCTCAGGGCGTCCTTTGCAGACAGAACTCTGGCCTGGGTCTCCCGCTGGGGCCGGAAGAAGCTGATCTTGGCCCCTTTCCTCTTCTACCCCCAGCGATTCTTCGAGGTGGGTCAGAGCCCAGATCCCTGGTCCCTCTGGGGTGGAGCGCAGAGCTGCACTCCCATCCAGGAGAGTGGGGGTACGTCCAGGAAGTGGGGGTGCAGTTTGTGGAGCCAGAGCCACTAGAAGACAGGAAATCAGTGGGGCTAATCTCACACCCTGAAATACTAATGTAATTAATCAAAGTGGGCCCTGGTCTCAGCATTATTTAAAAGCCCTGCTAATGGCTCCAATGCAGCTGAGGTTGAGACCGCTTCTCCAGGGGCAGCAACCCCTGTTACAGATGGTGAAACGGAGGCCAAGTCCTGGGCAGATCCTTGTGGAAGGGCTGATGACAACCTGGGCCCCTCCGTCATCCCGTCTTTTTCTCTACTGGGTGCCCCGTGGGTCCATTCCTTGTGTCCTTTGATGGAAGGAGAAGCCACTGGGTGGGGCATCAGGCAGGCAAGGGAGGGTCTGGAAGCCTGCAGCACCCCATGCCCTTCTGCACCAGGTGCTGCTCCTGTGCCAGGAGGGAGGCCTGAAGCTGGCGCTCAACGGGCAGGGCGTGGGGGCCACCAGCCTGGGCCAGCAGGTCCTGGAGCAGCTACGGGAGCTGCGAATCAGTGGCAGCGTCCAGCTCTACTGTGTCCACTACTGAGGAGGGAGCCAGAGGGTCCAGCCAGAGAAGAGGACCTGCCTATACCGAGGGCCCCACCAGCTGACCCCACTCTCCTCCCCTTGTTAAAAGTGTCCCCACGATGTCAGGCCTGGCTCACCTGCGAAACCAGGAGCCTGAGTCTGCAGATGCTTTGGGCCCCACAGCAGAAGGTGGGCACAAGAATGTGAAGGCTCCGGAAACTCTGCAGCTCCCTCTTCTGAGAGCCTGGGATTTGGCTCTGCCGTCATTCAGGGGCCTCTAAAAGGAGGTAGATACTCCAAATGAAGCCTAACAAGGGTACCCCAAAGTACAGCAGCTTTAAAAATTGAGATATTTATTTCCTTCTCACATAAACAGAAAATGGTTCAGGTCAGTGGGTAAGTCTGCTCCCTGTGGACCTTCTGGGTCATCCCACCAACCCCAGAGCATCAGCATCACCTGCGTGGCTGAAGCATGGTCACCACTGAATCTAGATTTCAACCGCTGAGAAGGCAAATAGAGAGCATGGAAAAGGGCCCCCTGATGTCATAAGCCCAGGCCTGGGATTGGCACACGCTATTTGCTCTCACGTCTCATTGGCAAATACTCAGTTACACGGCCACACTGTCTACAAGGGAGGCCGGAAGTGTTCTGTGAGATAACCATGTGCCTGGTCACAGGTCCACAACTATGATTCCTGGTATATTTGATATTATTTGTATGATCTTATTTTGTGTGTTCTACTTACTATTGCTATTTTGTCCTTATATTTTCAGCTTTCATACTTACTGTTGGATTGATAAAGTCTCTTTTATCACCCTCCCATTTTTTCTTAAGCTAATTTGGAAGGTATGAATTCCATTTTATATACTTCTAGTGTTTATCCATACTTTTTATTTTATTTTTTAATTAATGTGTAACATTGACTTTCCTGATGACCACCAATACAATCAGGATATATAACTCCCATCATTCCAAAAAATTCCTTGGTGTTGCTTCTGTGTAATCATACCTTCTCCACCCCCTCCTTGCTGGTGCTGCTGCTGCTAAGTCGCTTCAGTCGTGTCCGACTCTGTGCGACCCCATAGACGGCAGCCCACCAGGCTCCCCCATCCCTGGGATTCTCCAGGCAAGAACACTGGAGTGGGTTGCCACTTCCTTCTCCAATGCATGAAAATGAAAAGTGAAAGTGAAGTTGTTCAGTCGTGTCCAACTCTTAGCGACCCCATGGACTACAGCCTACCAGGCTCCTCCGTCCATGGGATTTTCCAGGCAAGAGTACTGGAGTGGTGTGCCATTTCCTTCTCTGATCCCCTCCCTTAACCCCCAGCAACTCACTGATCTGCTCTCCATTACTGTAGTTTGCATTTTGAGAATGTCCTATGAATGGAATTGGGTAGGATGCGACCCTTTGAAACTGGTTTGTTTCAATTAGCAGTACCTTGGGTACTGATCTAAGTTGCTGTGTGGTAACACTGAGCCATTTCTATTTATTATTAACACTCAGTATGATTCTATTGTACCGCCATATATCTGTTGACCCACTGAAGAACATTTGAGTGGTTTTCAGTTTTTGACAATTATGAATAAAGCTGCTAAAAACATTTGCATACAAGTCTTTGTATGAATGTAACTTTTCATTTCTCTTGGTTTAATACTTACCAGTGGGCTTGATGGATTATGTGGTAAATGCATGTTTAATCTGATAAGAAACTATCAAACTATTTTCCAGAGTTATTTCAGAGTAGCTTTGGGAATTTCACATTTCCACCAGCAGTCTATGAAATTTCCAGTTGTTCTGCATGCTCATCAATACTTGTTATTTTCGGGATTTTATATGTTAGCCATGCTTGATATGTAGAGGTATCTCATTGCGGCTTTAATTTGTATTTCCCTAGCAGCTAAAGCAAAGAAGGGAATGGCACCCCACTCCAGTACTCTTGCCTGGACAACCCCAAGGACAGAGGAGCCTGGAAGTCTATAGTCCATGGGGTCACTGAGGGTTGGACATGACTGAGCGACTTCACTTTCACTTTTCACTTTCATGCGTTGGAGAAAGAAATGGCAGCCCACTCCAGTGTTTTTGCCTGGAGAATCCCAGGGACGGAGGGGGCCTGGTGGGCTGCCGTCTATGGGTTCGCACAGAGTCGGACACGACTGACATGACTTAGCAGCAGCAGCAGCAGCAGCAGCAGCAGCAGCAGCAGCAGCTAAAGATATTGAGCATCTTTTCATGAGCTAATTTTCCATCTGTGTATCCTCTCAGAAGTGCTGTCCCCTTCTTTATTTTCTGGAATTTTGTAAAAATTAAGACTGTTTCTTTAAACTGTTCATGAAATTTGCTGGGGAAGCTATCTAGACCTGGATATTTCCATTTGGAAGATTTTCTAATTAAAAATTCAATTCCTTTAATAGGACACAGGAATAGACTGTGTATTTTATATTGGGTTGGTTTTGTTAGTTTGCTTTTCAAGAAATTGGTCCATGTAATCTAGATTCCATATAGATGCATGACTATGCAGTATTTGATTTGCTCTTTCTGACTACTTTACTCTGTATAACAGGTTCTAGGTTCATCCACCTCACTACAACTGACTCAAATTCGTTCCTTCTCATGGCTGAGTAATATTCCATTATGCCTATGTACCCTATCTTCTTTATCCATTCATCTACCAAGGTATATCGAGGTTGCTTCCATGTTTGGCTATTATAAATGGTGCTGCAGTGAACACTGGGGTGCATGTGTCTTTTTGAATTGTGGTTTTCTCAGAGCATATGCCCAGTAGTGGGGTTGTTGGCTCATATGGTAATTTTATTCCTAATTTGGTAAGGCATCTTCACACTGTTCCCCATAGCGGCTGTACCAATCTACATTCAATCTTGGTCATCAAATGTAATGCATACACAGAGTGCATCATATGATTTTCTTATCTCTTCAATGTCTGTGGGGTCTTTAGTGAAAACCCTTCTTTCATTTCTGATATTGGTCATTTGAATCTTTTCCCCTTTTTTCCTTTGTCCATCTCACTAGAGCTTTACCAATTTAATTGGTATTTTCAGAAAAATAGCTTTGACCCTATTGATTTTCTCTACTATTTTCTGTTTCCAACTTTATAGATTTCTCCCTTTATCTTCTTTATTTCCTTCTTTCTACTTGCTTTGGTTTATTTTGCTCTTTTTTTCTATTTCTTCAGTTGAAAGCTCAGAGTACTTAAACTTTTCTTCTTTTCTAGTATAAGCATTTAAGATAATACATTTTTTCTCAGCACTTTACCCATACCGCACAAATTTTGATATTTTGTGTTTGCATTTTTGTTCACTTTAGAATATTTGCTGGGGTGGTCCTAAGATGGCAGAGGAATGTGATGGGGAGACCACTTTCTCCCCCACAAATTCATCAAAAGAACATTTGAATGCTGAGTTAATTCCACAAAACGACTTCTGGATGCCAGCAGAGGACATCAGGCACCCAGAAAAGCAGCCCATTGTCTTTGAAAGGAGGTAGGGAAAAATATAAAAGATAAAAAGAGAGACAAAAGAGGTAGGGAAGGAGCTCCATCCCAGGAAGGGAGTCTTAGAAAGAGAGAAGTTTCCAAACACCAGGAAACACCCTCACTGCCGAGTCTCTGGTGAGCCTTGGAACCACAGAGGGCAACATAACTGGGAGGAAAAATAAATAATTAAAACCCACAGATTACATGCCCAACAGTAACTCCCCCAGCGGAGAAGCAGCACAGACACCTGCATTCGCCACTAGCAAGCGGGCTCGGCAGGGAGGCATGGGCTGCATTGCTTAGAGTAAGGACCGGGCCTGAATGCCCCGAGGCAATCTGAGGGAACTAACTTGGGATAGCAAACCAGACTGTGGGCTAACTACCACGTGAAAAGCCCTAACCTAAGACACTGCCAGGCCCACTCACAGAACAAAGGACTGAGCAGAGCAACCCAGCTGCAGATCGGCCCATCCCCCTCTGGTGACAGGCAGGCGAGGGCAGCCAGAGCCGGAAGGGGGCAATCGCGGCCCCAGAGAGGCATTATCTACCAAACTGCAAGCAGGCTTCGTTGCGAACCAAGACCTCTTGGGATTCTGGACGGTCAACATCCGCCTGAGAAGGTGCACCAGTTGTACACCCAGAAAAGCGAGCGACAGAGACGTGGGAGGCAATAAGTTGCAGCAACCGTGCTCGCCAAACACCTGGTCACCTGAGCTGCTCGGACCTGGGAAGGGCACAAAACACAGGCCCAACCAAGTCTGCATGTCTGAGGACTACCCGAGTACCTGAACCTGAGCGGCTTAGACCGGGGAAGTGGATACAACTCAGGGCCGGCCTCAGACAGTTCCTGGCAGAGCAGCCTAGAGCCTAAGCAGTGTAGACAGGGAAAGCACACACGCCGTGAGCCAGGGCAAACCCAGTGTGGATGAGACACTGTGAGCACATGCCAGAGTTATTTGTTTGCAGCCTCCCTCCCTCCCCACAGCACAACTGAACAAGTGAGCCTAAAAGAGTGTCCACCACCACCCCCTTGTGCCAAGGCAGAAATTAGACACTGAAGAGACCAGCAAACAGACTCATCAAGAAACAAAGGGAGAAAAATCAAATCAATAAAATTAGAAATGAAAACAGAGAGACAAAAACAGACAACACAGAAATACAAAGGATCATAAGACACTACTATCAGCAACTATATGCCAATAAAATGTACAATGTGGAAGAAATGGACAAATTCTTAGAAAAGTACAACTTTCCAAAACTGAACCAGAAAGAAATAGAATATCTTAACAGACCCATCACAAGCATGGAAATTGAAACTGTAATCAGAAATCTCCCAGCAAACAAGAGCCCAGGTCCAGACAGCTTCACAGATGAATTCTACCAAAAATTTAGAGAAGAGCTAACACCTATCCTAATCAAACTCCTCCAGAAAATTGCAGAGGAAGGTAAACTTCCAAACTCATCTCATGAGGCCACCATGACTCTAATACCAAAACCTAACAAAGATGCCACAGAAAAAGAAAACTACAGGCCAATATCACTGATGAACATAGATGCAAAAATCCTTAACAAAATTCTAGCAATCAGAATCCAACAACACATTAAAAAGATCACACCTCATGACCCAGTGGGCTCTATCCCAGGGATGCAGGATTCTTCAATATCCAGAAATCAATCAATGTAATACACCACATTAACAAATTGAAAAATAAAAGCCATATGATTATCTCAATAGACTCAGAGAAAGCGTTTGACAAAATTCAACATCCATTTAGGATAAAAAACTCTTCAGAAAGCAAAAATAGAAGGAAAATACCTCAACATAATAAAAGCTATATATGACAAACCCACAGCAAATATTATCCTCAATGGTGAAAAATTGAAAGTATTTCCCCTAAAATCAGGAATAAGACAAGCGTGCCCACTTTCACCTCTACTATTCAACATAGTTTTGGAAGTTTTGGCCACAGCAATCGGAGCAGAAAAAGAAATAAAAGGAATCCAAATTGGAAAAGAAGAAGTAAAACTCTCACTGCAGATGACATGATCCTTTACATAGAAAACCCTAAAGATACAATCAGAAAATTACTAGAGCTAATCAATGAATATAGAAAAGTTGCAGGATATAAAATCAACACAGAAAACCCTTGCATTCCTATACACTAATAATGAGAAAATAGAAAGAGAAATTAAGGAAAAAATTCCATTCACCATTGCAACGAAAAGGATAAAATACTTAGGAATATATCTACCTAAAGAAACTAAAGACCTATATATAGAAAACTATAAAACACTGATGAAAGAAATCAAAGAGGACACTAATAGATGGAGAAATATACCATGTTCGTGGATTGGAAGAATCAATATACTGAAAATCAGCATACTACCCAAAGCAATCTACAGATTCAATGCAATCCCTATCAAGCTACCAGCTGTATTTTTCACAGAGCTAGAACAAATAATTTCACAATTTGTATGCAAATACAAAAAAACCTCGAATAGCCAGAGCAATCTTGAGAAAGAAGAATGGAACTGGAGGCATCAACCTGCCTGACTTCAGGCTCTACTACAAAGCCACAGTCATCAAGACAGTGTGGTACTGGCACAAGACAGAAATATAGACCAGTGGAACAAAATAGAAAGCCCAGAGATAAATCCACACACCTATGGACACCTTATCTTTGACAAAGGAGGCAAGAATATACAATGGAGAAAAGATTTTCTCTTTAACAAGTGGTGCTGGGAAAACTGGTCAACCACTTGTAAAAGAATGCAACTAGAACACTTTCTAACACCAAACACAAAAATAAATTCAAAATGGATTAAAGATCTAAACGTAATACCAGAAACTATAAAACTCCTAGAGGAGAACATAGGCAAAACACTCTCCGACATAAATCACAGCAGCATCTTCTATGACCCACCTTCCATAATATCGGAAATAAAAGCAAAAAAAAAAAAATGGGACCTAATTAAAATTAAAAGCTTCTGCACACAAAGGAAACTATAAACAAGGTGAAAAGACAGCCTTCTGAATGGGAGAACAAAATAGCAAATGAAGCAACTGGCAAACAACTAATCTCAAAAATATACAGGCAACTCCTGCAGCTCAATTCCGGGAAAATAAACAACCCAATCAAAAAACGGGCCAAAGAACTAAATAGACATTTCTCCAAAGAAGACACACAGATGGCTAACAAACACATGAAAAGATGCTCAACATCACTCATTATCAGAGAAAAGCAAATCAAAACCACAATGAGGTACCATTTCATGCCAATCAGAATGGCTGCAATCCAAAAGCCTACAAGAAATAAATGCTGGAGAGGGTGTGGAGAAAAGGGAACCCTCTTACCTTGTTGGTGGGAATGCAAACTAGTACAGCCACTATGGAGAACAGTGTGGAGATTCCTTTAAAAACTGGAAATAGAACTGCCTTATGACCCAGCAATCGCACAGCTGGGCATACACACCGAGGAAACCAGAATTGACAGAGACACGTGTACCCCAGTGTTCATCGCAGCACTGTTTATAATAGCCAGGACATGGAAGCAACCTAGATGTCCATCAGCAGACGACCGGATAAGAAAGCTGTGGTACATATACATAATGGAGTATTACGCAGCCATTAAAAAGAATACATTTGAATCAGTTGTAATGAGGTGGATGAAACTGGAGCCGATTATACCGAGTGACGTAAGCCAGAAAGAAAAACACCAATACAGTGTACTAAGGGATATATATGGAATTTAGAAAGATGGTAACAATAACCCTGTATGTGAGACAGCAAAAGAGACACAGATGTATAGAACAGTCTTATTGACTCTGTGGGAGAGAGGGAGGGTGGGATATTTTGAGAGAATGGAATTGAAACATGTATAATATCATATGTGAAATGAATTGCCGGTCCAGGTTCAATGCAGGATACAGGATGCTTTGGGCTGGTGCACTGGGATGACCTAGAGGGATGGTATGGGGAGGGAGGTGGGAGGGGGGTCCAGGACGGGGAACACATGTACACCCTTGGTGGATTAATGTTGATGTATGGCAAAACCAATACAATATTGTGAAGTAATTAGCCTCCAATTAAAATAAATAAATTTATATTAAAAAATAAAACTCAGAAAAAAAGTAAAATATTTGCTAATGTCCATTGAGACTTCCTCTTTCATGGGTGGATTATTTAAAAGTGTG